>NC_053027.1:72763413-73063413 GCF_003073215.2 Triticum urartu | reverse complement strand
GGGTGGGTTCGGGTGAGCATAACCGGATCTGGCAGGACCCCTTGCTCTCTGCTGGTGCTCTTCGGTTTCCAATGTCTCCCCATTGCAATACCATCCTGACTAAAGTCTCAGAGCTTATCGACCCGTATACACACTCCTGGCATGAGCTGTTGGTTTGATAAACGTTCAATCCGGAAGAGACTGATATAATACTAAAGATTCCAATTTTTGAGCAACATGTGGAGTTCTTGGCTTGGCAATTCAATAGCAAGGGCTTATTTTCAGTGAGGTCTGCATACAGAGTTCACCTTGACATGAAGAAACGGATGGCCCCTAGGCAGCAGGGTGAGGGCGCCGCCGGTGATACAGCTTATGGAAAAATGTGGCAGAACCTCTGGAAGATTAGATGTCCCGGGAAATTGTATCATTTTTTGTGGAGAGTCTCTCATAATAGTCACCCTATGCTGAGGAATATTGAACGGATTGGGATCGAACTCGATACTAGATGTGTCCTTTACCATAGATTACCGGAGGATGGCGGACATCTTTTTTTCAGATGTAAGGAGGTCAAGAAGATTTGGCGTGTGTATGAGCTGGAGTCGTCCCGGTTAAACCGGCTGCAATCTCAGTCACCGAGCGAAATCCTCGCCACCATATTTGCCCTTTCAGAGGACACGAAGCTGAGAATCATATGCTTTTTGTGGCTGTGGTGGACGGAGAGGAATAAAGGCAATCATAAGCAAAAGAGAGCTACACTTGAGGAGTTCTGCTTCCTTTTGGAGAAGCATGTTGCTGAATGGTGTGTCTTTTATGCAAAAACAAAGAAAGCGCAGATTCTGAGCAAACCTCTGTGGAGTAAACCGATGGTGGATAAGGTTAAAATCAATATTGACAGTGCTTTTGATGTTGCTAAACAGACCACGGGTTGGGGCTGTGTGGCTCGAGATCATACAGGTGAGGTGTTGTTTGCTGCTGCTGGAAGGCTTGTGCACATAAGTGAAGCTCTGCACGCTGAAGCAACTGCGCTGTTGCATGCCATACACTTAGCTAAGGAGCATGGTATGGGGCGTGTCATTTTTGAGACAGACTGTCTTGGACTTGCTCAAGCCATTAATTCCATGATGCATTATGGCTCCAACCTTGGTGCTGTCTTCCGTGAGGCTAGATATCTCCTACCAACGAGTTTTAACAAGTGGAGCATTGTTCACTGCCCAAGAGATTGTAACAAGCCTGCCCAAGAGTTGGCAACTATAGGTAGATGCATCGAACAGCGGCTCTGGCTATCAAATTTCCCTCACAATGTAACCGTGGCTGTGACCGCCAATTTGGTCGGTCCAACGTAATTTGGAATGCAAGGTGTTCCAGTTCTATAGAATTGTGGTAAGAGGCAGAAAACTGGCCTATTGGAGGCTTCTTTAGAATCATGAAGATTTCATAGATGCACATGTTTCTCCTTAGGTGTCGTTCTAATAAATCTTCATAGCCGCTAACCTACGCGAGCTAACCTAGCAGCAGCGTCGCCGCCGCCCGCCGCTTCCTCCCTTCCTCTCCCCTCCGACGCCCCCTGCGCGGGCAGTTGAGGGGCCCCAACCTTAGTCTCCGGTCACTCCCCCTCCCATCCCTCCCCTCTGAAGCAGCCGGGCTAAGCCCGGCGGCTGATGGCGGTGGCGGAGGAGACTCTCCTTCTCGCGCACGAGGGTGGCACGGGGCACCCGGGCGAGCGGAAGTGCGCCCTGGATCTGAGGCGGCGGAGACCAAAGTGACTTGATCACTCCGAGGCAGTGGAGATCGGTCGTGGTCTGTGCGCATGATGCGAGATGGAGGTTCGTCGAGCAGATCCGAATGAAAAGCTAGTCCTCGTCTTGTTGCCAAGACCGGAGATGGCGGCACTCTTTTGTGTCGTTATCTTCTTGAAGGCATTGCCATGGAGAAGCTCCCGACCTCTATCCGCTACCTTCGGGGGAGACCCTAGATCAGTAGATTGGATGACGGCGGTGCTCTGGTGTCGTTTCCCCCTTGGGGCCGTCATTCATGGAGGTATAAATGAGCTCGAGGGACCTGTGGACGGCTTCTTTAGTGGAGCGGTGCTTCATCTTACTCATTGATGGCGGCGGATCTCGACGGCGTGGCGCAGTGGAGACTCGGCATCCGATGCACAGAGATGGACTCGTGCAGGAGGAGGACATTGTCTGGCGTCATGGTGGCATCAATGGCAGAGGGGCCTGGCAAAGTCGGTGCGTTAGTTTCTCCTCTGAAGATGGATTGATGGAAGATGACGACGATGACACATGAGAGTGTGTTGGACCGGTTTGTACCCCAAACCCAGTATGTGGCTCGGTTGGGGCCTCCGCTTTAGATGTTAGGCTTTGGTGTGATGTCTATTTGGTATTAGGCTTGGACTATCGGCATCCCTTCATCAAATGGATAGGAGTGAAATAGTTGCATGCATCGCCCAGATGCAGAGGCCAGGGTGATCCTCCTTTTCAAAAAATACATGTTTCTCCTTAATTTTTTAGATGGTTGAAAAATTGCCCAAATGGACTGGTGCGCTTGGACTCCCTAATTTCATATGGTTGAACATTGTTATTGGTGTGCGTTAGCTATGGCTATGGGGTACTGACACCTCTAGACCTTACAGCTTGTTTGGCAATCCAAGGGAAAGGGAATGGGAGTTAAATGCTAATTCCCTTTCTCCATCTGAAATACCAGGCCTCCCCCAGGTAAGTAATTTGAGGGAGTTTAATACATGAATTCCCCTCCCTATTCCCTCTTTAACTGTCGTTACCCCCAAACAATCATAGTGTGTTTGGTTGGGAGAGTTGAGGGTAGGGAATGGGAGTTTAAGATTAGTGAGACTAAAAATACGTTGATTGGTTCAGGGGTTTCGGAATTAGCCAGGGAAGGGGAAGGGAATTAGGAGGGCCAACTCCCATTAATCTCTACCCGGGGGCACCCTGGTAATTCAGCGGAGGAATGGTAATTATACGTCTAAAAACATATCATTACATATTTGGTGGCCCACCTCCCGCAACAAAATTCCTCCAAACTAACCGGCCAACGCTAACTACTCCCTGATCTGCAGATGCAACGCCAAATAGGAGCACATCTCACGTAACCTACCCTTTATTTTCTTTGTTCATGGAAATTATTCCCATAAATAAACCCACCCCATACCAAATTACTGGGACTAACTTGCCACTTCCCAAGCCTAATCCCTCAGCCAACTCCCTCTCATAAATTCCCAATCCCTTTCCCTTAAACTACCAAACACGCTGTCAAAGGATTAAAAGTCTTCACACCCAAAAGTCCCATTTCCTATCCCAAGATGGTAGATCATCGTTCTTTTTGGCAGACATGAGATTGCATGGATTTTGGTTCCAGGAATTCAGCCCACGCCTTTACAAGAGGATCATACCTCGGGTGCGAGCCACCAGGATAGTTCATGACACCGTGCACCTGGCATGGCCGCTTGATTTGGGGCCAAATCTGGAGTCCACGAAGCTGGGAGAGTAATTTTCATTGAGGGACGCAATCTCCCTAGTGGTTCTTCATGAGTGAGTCTAGCAATCGGTGCGCTAGACTTGGGAACCCTCGGGATCTTAATCCGCTCACTTGCCAATCTGGAGGGCCCCTGCGATGCAATTTCTTCTCCGAGCTTGCCCTCCCTAACAGGTTTTAGACCTCTAATCGACTAGCTAGCCGAGGACTTCGCATCAGGAAGCTTGCCCGCTTTGTGACAAGGAACAAGAAAGCATTGACCACCTGGTGGTTTCCTGCGTCTTTGCACGATCGATCTAGTATGAAGTGATGTCGGCTTGGGTAATAGCGAATAGACGCGGGGATGGATGATTGCCTGTTGGGACGCTGAGCCCCATGCAGAAACTCAAGAAAAATCTGTAGACACTCGTGACCCTGGTGATGTGGGAGATATGGAAAACATCGGAAAAATATTGTGTTTGAGAATGCCTCGCTATTTATGGTCGATGTCATTGATAAGGTCCTAGTGGAGGAGTTGTGGCAATTAGCGGGCAAGTTCAAAGAGGATTTGAAACTGATTTTTCATCGGCTGTCTAGGTGGATGTATTGCGAGAAGCCGCACTATTGTAAACTCGTGGATGGGTGTTTATACCCTCTTCATTGTATAAATGTATGATATGCTTTTTATGCGTATTCAGAAGAAACAAAGGTTTCTCCTTGTTTTAATGTTGTTTTGGCTAAACTTGATCAAAACTTTGGTTTTAAATCATATGATTGTAATTCATTCTATATGTGTACATAGATGCATACAGTTTCTACATTACTATATGCCCTAATCCAAGGTTCATGATCAGGAGCAAAATGTCATCTGAAAAGTGCAAAATAAACCAGGATTGTTACTAACTGTTGGTAGTGTGGTGCCTTTTGAAGAGGATTTGGTTGGTAATAAATTCCCATGTCCATCTTCTAGCAAAACAATGGAATGGTAACTCTGTAAAGCCCCATGAATTATACTTACCATCTTGTCTATTCTAGTTACTGTTCAAGAAATCTTCCGATTCAGCGATTAATCTTCTGATTTATCGCTAATCAGGGGGTGACCGATAAGATTATGTCTTATCTTCACTATTTATCTTTTGGACCGATTTATCGCTCTGACAAACGATTTATCAGGAATCTACCAATAAATCAGACCTATTCATAGCACTATGTTTGCAAAAACTATGTTTATTTATGTTTTGTGGACTTTGTTACATAATATGTACTCGTGTCCTATTTTGTTTGTCATTATACGAGGATTCAAAGGCTAGGAATCAAGATAACACTTTTCTCAAATAATGTTTTGGTGTTGAATATAGCGTATTTTAGTGTTAGGAATCTAAGATTTGCAAAAAGTACCCGTGTCCATCTTCTAGCAAAACAATGGAATGGTGACTCTGTAAAGCCCCATGAATTATACTTACCATCTTGTCTATTCTAGATTTCTAGTATAAAAAATAGTATCCTATTGTAGATATCACACACATGAATTGTTCCTATAACAGTGGATAGATGGTCAGAGGGACTATGGTATCCCCAGCCCATCAGGGTTCAAGCCCTGGTGCTCGCATTTGTTCCTGAATTTATTTTAGGATTTCCGGCGATGCGCATTCAGTGGGAGGAGACGTCCCCGTTGACGACGAGGTCCCTACGGCGACTTCGGAAATTTCAAGATAATATGTCGGCTCAGTCTTTCGGAGGTGCTCATAGGGGTAGGGTGTGTGTGCGTTCATAGGGATGGGTGTATGTGCGTGTATATGAGCGATTGCGTCTGTACTATGTTCAAAAAAATAACATGGAGTAATCCCATCACATATTGTCCCTCTAACCAAACAAAAAAAATGGATATCACCATCCATGTAGACTTGTACATATCAGCCAAGAGATTCCATCGGCTCAGAACCATCTTTACCTTCACTGCAAAGCAGCTTCAACATCCTAGGGTAAAATGGAGCAAACCTCCAAGAGGAAATATTAAGGTGAATGTTGACACCTCCTTTCATCATGAAACATTCAGCGGTTCCACAGGTGTGGTGATTCGAGATAGCTATGGTGTGTTTATTGCCGCTGCATGTTCCTTGTTGCCCCATGTACCTGATGCTTATACAGCAGAAATATTAGCGATGAAACAGGGTCTCATGCTAGCAAATGAGATGGGGCTACACTCAATCCAAATTGAATCAGATTCGGTGGAGGTCATTAACGCATGCTCAGGTCAGGACAGAATCTGGAACGAAGCTTCAGCAATATACGCGGATTGTTTTATCCTGGCTGGCATGATAGGTTCAGTTCAGTTTTCGCATTGCTTTAGGGAAGCCAACGTAGGGGCGCATAGTTTAGCAAAGAATGTTTTTCATAAGAATGTAGCTTGTAAATGGGAGGATGATCCCCCAGACTTCCTGATTGAATGCCTTGTAAATGATGTAACTATATTACCTATGCAATAAAGTAGCCATGATGGCATTCCCTTGAAAAAAAACTTCAACATGTCCTAGGGCCTAACATCAAGGTAGAAACAAGTATCAGGTTGTAGTTACTGGAACATGAAAAACAAAATAACAACAATGAAAAAATTATTGAAAATGATCATCCAAGTGCAGTTTTGGTCCTTTGTTGGAAACAAATTGGGCTTTCAGTTTTACACCGACAGTAGGCATTAAAACGGTGAACAAGGCCGAGTCTAGTATAGTAATATGTGAAATGAAACTCACTATTTTGAGCTTGTAACATCATAACATAAATCTATAAGATCACAATGACTCCATACAAGTTTCTCCAAGGGCAAACGCTATACACTTCTATTATGCATTCAATACATTTTTGTTATTTTATGAAGCATTTACACTATTATATACACCTCGAATAGCTAAGAAATACAATAACAATGGAGTCTGGCAACTAACTACTCTGTAGAAGGCACCCGGTGTAGCTTTCAACTGGCAAAAATAGTGCTCGGTATGCAACATTAGGTTCTAAAATATAGAATATCTAAACACCAAAATTTATATCTCAAAAGCCCAGAATACTTCTTTATGAGCAATGCATTTTTTTCTGCAACAACTGATGCAAGCTTCCCATTACAAAAGTAAATCCAAACCTGAAAGTTCAAGCATATAAATTAAGCATTAGCATAGAAAATTTCAACCAATTTAAGGAAATAAACATTATTTCACATGCTTGCTTACTTTCCATGACCCCCTTGGAATCACGTCCTTACAACGAGAATAATTATGGATAATGCATCAACATGAATATCCTCTTCTGAATATTGGACATGATAACTCCAATGAAATAAGCTTACCCTTCTGAGCATGTTAAGCTATGCCAATTTTGTATTGGACAGAGTTTGGTTTTACCTATGAGAGCACAATCAAAGTTATGTCGAACAAGTATTTTCAAGCCTTGCAATATTGCATGACCAATAGCTATAGCCCATACCTTGCAATCAAGTTCTTGAAATCGTCAACATGACCATCCTGAAAACTGAAGAAAACACATTCATCACAAAGCCTATGGAGTAGCCAAGCTTACCTTGGGCATGTGCTTGGAGGTAAGCTGCACAACCTCGTCATAGTGGTCACGTCCCTTTGCATGGTGCACGAAGCCCTAGGCGCATGGTGATCTCGAGACATGTCTGTCAGCTGTGGATCAGAAGGCTGGCAGTGGGAGCGGTGGATCGCCCTCAGCGTCGAGCTCTCGAGGATAGGAGCATCATCCGGACCAAATCCTGCATGAGGCACGCCCACCCACCTGATCTCACTGAGACACCAGTTCGCGCAAGGCGGGAAGAGGGAAAGGGTTACGGTTGATAAACATGTGAGCAAACAACGTTTCGGTAAGAAAAAAATTGTAGTCATGGGAGGTGGTAAAAAATCCAAACTGGTTGGAGGCGGAAGAAAATGAGAACGCAAGACCGGAGGGGAAACCTTGGATTCTTTTTAAGTAGTAGAGATAGAGATAGAGATTTGTATTTCTAATAGGCATAGCTATAATTTATATTGGGCCGAGGATAAAATTACAAAATAACACCATAGTTGGGGATAGGATTAAAAAAACACCAATTATTAGGCATGGTGCTTCGTCAAACCTTACCTACGTTTTCCTCTTCCTCTCTCTGTTTTGATTTTCCCCCTCTGATCTCTTGTTTTTACCGGTTTTTCTTGAAACAGTCTTAACTATCCCACATTTTATTGACTTACCAAATGAATTTATGTTTTTTTGTTAACTCAGTAAGTTCTTACCAAATAAAATACTAAATTTATTTAGATAGGTAAATTATGACATTGATTTGATAAACATTTATTTACATAATCACATCAATATGAGCAGGTAAATCCTGAACTAACATACTATTAGAATATTTATATCCTTACAAGGCACATGCAATTATCTAGTTTTGTTTAAAAAAGGTACAGTGTAATAGAAAAAATTCAAGTCACACGTTACCGGCCACTAAGCGGTCTTTGACACGGAAAAGTAGTCGTTGTGTGACATAAAGCTCTGCATTCAGCGATGTCCGTAGAGAAGTAGATGCTGCTTTTAGAATGTGCATTTTTCTTGCTGGATCTAATTTGGTAAAGAAAAGACCAAATATTGTGTGCTTGTTTTGTGCTGCACCAAAACACGGGGCACCATGACAGGGTCTGTCCCTCGGATGGTTGTTTCAAATATGTGCATTTTCAGATATGGCTATAGATGTTACGATAATTTAAAACATGTATTGCATGAGATCTAGTGTTCTAATATATTTTCATAAATATGAAAAACATAAATACTACAACTTAAAAATCTAGCAGCCCAATTGTAAAACATGTATTGCTTGTGCAATTGTACTTGCGTGTGGCCAATGAGGAATGTGTAATTATAGTTGTATGGGGACACTCGCAAAAAAAAAGTTGTATGCGGACGGCAGGTGTACAACTGTAGACTGTAGTTGCGCCCAGCCGACAAACGTGTACAGTTGCATGCTCGCCCGACTTCGTGTGTAGATATAGTTAACCTCAGCCGGAGTGTGTCCGCCTTTCATGCACATAACTATAGTTGTCCTCGACATGTGGACGTGCAACGGTAATTGAGCACGTGAAAGAAAAAATTACCGACAAGACAAAGATAAAAAAGAATGATGTAAAAGTACTAAAATGAAAAGTGATACACCAAAAAGGAAAAATCCACACGAATCCTTGCAGATCCAACGGTTTAGAAGCCGATTGAGAAATTGCAATCCCAGTAATAGATATATAGGGCTTTGTATGAAAAAGAGCAACGATGTAGATTTTTCAAACATGGCGCACATGCACCCAGATGAACAATAAAATTGAGAAAATAGCAAAAACATCAAATGATTCTAAAAAAATTGTAATAAACATGATCGAGGTGCAAAGTTTCACGAAAATGGATATCCATGGTATTCTAGGCAAGAAGATAAAACTAGAGCCATAAAAACAATTATTTGAGGCAATATGGATGTTTCATTTTTCTTTTTTTTTTCTTTGGCAACACATGCATGTCATTTTATTCACAAAACTACGGTCGATCATATAATTGCTAAAAAATGATTAGAATCATTGATTTTCTTTTGCTATATTTAGATTTTATTATTAATTTGGATGCATATCAACATATGTTCATCGATGTATCTTTGCGCTGTCATACCACACAATAATCAACAAGAGTGGTGAGCAATCTTCAAATCATTTAACTTAAAAAATGGCACACAATAATCAACAAGAAAAGCTTTATTGATCATCATCGTCGCGTCAATGATACACAACCGCTCAAAGATCCAAGGTTACATGGCAAGCATAATCAATGACCTTATTGTCATATCAAATGAGAAACAACTGTCTTAAAAATCTAACATGTTACGGGGATGAACACAACCTTCTTAAGAATCCAACATGTTACATTGCATGCTCATCCCCATAACATGTTGGATTTTTAAGACGGATGTTTCTCCTTTGACATGACAATAAGGTCATTGATTATGCTCGGCATGTAACCTTCGATCTTTGAGCGGTCGTGTCTCATTGACGGACGATGAGGATCAATAAAGCTTTTCTTGTTGATTATTTCTCGTGCTCTAAGCCCCCAAAGTTTCGGACAGTTTCCTTGCCACCACTTCCCCTAAACAAAATGGAAGTTTGGGGATCTGATTGGATGACTTTATTTTGTCCGGGCTTCCGCCCATGGATAAGTTTTAAGGGTCTGGTTGAAGACTATCATAACGAGAACACACCATAGAACCACAACGTTGGGTATCTCGGCTGGAAAGGGAAAAAGGAAGTCCATGAGAAAGATATATATGGATTGCTCTATAGAGCATGCGAACTGACAAAACACTTTAGGTTTGTCTAGATATGAATGTTTCTAACAAAAATCTTGCAACAACTAGTCTGAGGCCCCAAAGCATTTTTATTTTTATTAATTTTGCTTTCAGAAACCACAACAAGTCAACTGAATCACAAACAAATGTTCAATTTTCTATCCTAAGCATGGCTATTAATCAACCATTTCCCAAAGAAACGACCATGGTAAGCAAACTCAATCAAATTTTGAAAGGAACGAACATGGTTGAAGGGCAACCATGTCATCAGTAGATTCTAACAGAACACAACAGCACTATTAGCATCATCAATGATGGTGAAAAGTAAAAAAGGACAGAATAGGGTTGTTCTCCCTCAAACTTCTTGTAAATTCAACCCTCTTTATGTTGAAAACACTATGTGTGTCTATTCATTGTTGGTCAAAACTGAAGCCTGAAAGAAGTCAGCATACCGAAGAACAAAATGGAGAAATTAACTTCAAGGCAATGTCTAATTGGTAAACTAAAGTAAAATTAAGGATAACAAGACAAGCAACCAGTATTTAGCACAATATTATTTCTCATGGATCTATATTAAAAATTACTTTAGAAAAATGCTCTAAAACATATGCTCCCTCCGTCTGAAAAAGCTTGTCCTTCAAATGGATGTATCTAGCACCAAGCTTGGGATAAGCTTTTTCGGACGGAGGGAGTAGGTAATAATTTAATATAAAACATTAATCTTTAGTAGAAAAGGGGTTGAAAATATAAACAATTTAATAAACCCGCAGCTCTCTCTCTCTCTCTCTTGTTCCTCTTTGTATTTCCTTTGCATACATAGTATCTTTTCCAAGCCTTGTTCAACTTTTAGAGGGAAAGCAGATGCAGAAAAGAGCATACAAGTTTAAAAAATTATTCAAAGGCGACAAAGCATTAGAAGATAACTGAGGATGAGGGATGATAAATCAATAATCTGCTCTTGGTTCTCTCTATAGCTTCAACAGAGAGTTGTCACTGGAATAACCAATGGCACTCTGGCAATATATTAGGGAGCCTTGAAAATAGCCTATTGAAACAACAAGAAAAAATATGACAAAACAGCTCAGTATTAATTATTTAAACAAAGGTAATGATTCAGTAATACCAACACCCAGAGAAAAGACACCCACAATAAAAAATGGATGTGCTTTGAAAGGACAAAATGTAATAGCTGCATATAACATATCTAACTTCAATTAATAAGTGGGACTACAGATAAAGTGCATATAAGACCATACCAACTTCAGTAAAGTACGTAGTACAATATTACTAGTTAAGTCTTCCCTACATTTAGCTGCAATAACATGCATAAACAAAAAACATCCACTGGAATAAGCAAACTTCAAGTAGTCCACTGAAACAACCAGCCTACATCAAGCTACCTTGTAGGACATCTAATAGAACCAAACGTTGCACAATGCCACAAACTAATAGATTGAAGCAGGAATCATCCAAACATAGCAAGAAATAGCTGTCACCAATTTCAAGAGGACTTAAATATAGTGCTGCTCCTGGTTGAATACCAAGCTCTTGCAATGGTCTAAATATCTTTCATGGAAAACTTCAACCAGCAATTGATTGGTGTTCTTCCAGCGTGTCCAAGTACAACAGAACATACGCCAAAAATGCTTCCTGACAACAGTCAGACCCAAGATTGCAGATAACATGCACTTCCTTTAGATCAATGTCATACTTCATCAGTGTGTTATCCTTGCCAGCAACATAGAAAATCAACCGCAATCCGGGTGAATAGCGACAATGTTGTATAAGTAGTGGTGGAAGGACGGATGATCGATCCCATGTGGAAAGTTTCTTTTCTCTAGCAATTGTTCATTGATCACATGATGCTTCAGTATCCATTCATCTGTATTGTAATCCTCGAGAACCCAGATTGACAAGCTTAGAGGATCGAGGACACTACGAACTATATTCGTGTAACAAAGGTGCCCCTAGGACTGGCCAATAAAAGCAGGCTCAAACTCTGCTTCCTGGTGTGGCACACGAATGATCCTCCATCTCTCCCCATCAGTATTCACTGCCAGTATAGAATAGTTAGGCATGATAAGATGCAAGATGTCATTGAAGAAGACGCTTCTCATGTTAGTGCAGATTCTAAGCTCAGAGATCATGCAACTTCTCTTGAAAGTCCACACCCCTATTCTGGACGAGTAGATTGCTGCACCAGCCAAGCAGTATCTGTTCTCAAACTCGGAGAACTCAAACACACGAAAATGCGAGGAAATGGCTGGATCGAAAGCCAAATAGGTTGTGGGCGTCTTGGCGCGGCGGCAGCCTGGGAGGGTTCGGGCAATTCGAGCCAGGTTCCGGTGGCAGAATTGCACACCACGTAGCGAAACATCTCCGGGAGATCACCGTCGAAGAAGTAGCGATAGAGGAGTGAAGGAAATATGCTCTAGAGGCAATAATAAAGTTATTGTTTATATTTCCTTATATCATGATAAATGTTTATTATTCATGCTAGAATTGTATTAACCGGAAACTTGATACATGTGTGAATACATAGACAAAACATAATGTCCCTAGTAAGCCTCTACTAGACTAAATCATTCATCAAAGATAGTTATGTTTCCTAACCGTAGACATGAGTTGTCATTTGATGAACGAGATCACATCATTAGGAGAATGATGTGATGGACAAGACCCATCCGTTAGCTTAGCATAATGATCGTTGAGTTATTGCTATTGCTTTCTTCATGACTTATACATATTCCTTTGACTATGAGATTATGCAACTCCCCAATACCGGAGCAATACCTTGTGTGCTATCAAATGTCACAACGTAATTGGGTGATTATAAAGATGCTCTACAAGTATCTCCGAAAGTGTTTGTTGGGTTGGCATAGATCGAGATTAGGATTTGTCACTCCGAGTATCGGAGAGGTATCTTTGGGCCCTCTCGGTAATGCACACCATGATAAGCCTTGCAAGCAATGTGACTAATGAGTTAGTTGCGGGATGATGCATTACAGAACGAGTAAAGAGACTTGCCGGTAATGAGATTGAACTAGGTATGAAGATACCGACGATCAAATCTCGGGCAAGTAACATACCGATGACAAAGGGAATGACGTATATTGTCATTACGGTTTGACCGATAAAGATCTTCGTAGAATATGTAGGAACCAATATGAGCATCTCGGTTCTGCTATTGGTTATTGACCGGAGAGGTGTCTCGGTCATGTCTACATAGTTCTCGAACCCGTAGGGTCCGCATGCTTAATGTTCGATGACGATTTTGTATTATATGAGTTATGTGATTTGGTGACCATGTTGTTCGGAGTCTCGGATGAGATCAACGGACATGACGAGGAGTCTCAAATGGTCGAGAGGTAAAGATTGATATATTGGATGATAGTATTCGGACACCGAAGTGTTTCGGAATGTATCGGGTACATATCGGAGTACCGGGGGTTACCGAAACCCCCTCGGGGAAGATATGGGCCATATGGGCCATTAGGAGGGAGGCACACCAGCCCACATAGGGGTGGCGCGCCCCACAAGGGAGGAGTCCGAATTGGAATGGGGAGGGGGCGGTGCCCCCCTTTCCTTCTCCTCTCTCTCCTTCCCCCTTTCCCCCTCTGATAAAAGGAAGGGGGGCCGAATCCTACTAGGAGCCCAAGTAGGACTCCTCCTACTTGGGGCGCGCCTAGGGCCGGCCTCCTCCCCTCTAACTCCTTTATATACAAGGGCTGGGGGCACCTCTAACACACATCAATTGTTCCAAGTCGTGTGCGGCGCTCCCCTCCACAGTTTACGCCTCCAGTCATATTCACGTAGTGCTTAGGCAAAGCCCTGCGCGGATCACTTCACCATCGTCGTCACCACACCGTCGTGTTGATGGAACTCTCCCTCGACACTTTGCTGGATCAAGAGTTCGAGGGACGTCATCAAGCTGAATGTGTGCAGAACTCGGAGGTGTCGTACGTCGGTGCTTGATCATTTGGATCGAGAAGACGTTCGACTACATCGACCGCGTTAAGCTAACGCTTCCACTTTCGGTCTACAAGGGTACATGGACACACTCTCCCCCTCTCGTTGCTATGCATCTCCTAGATAGATCTTGCGTGAGCATAAGAAATTTTTTGAAATTGCATGCTACGTTCCCCAACAAAGGGAAGGTCGTTGCAGGAGTCCGCCAGCTTGCAGCACTCATAGCAAGGCAGGAAGGAGAGGGAGGGGTGGATGAGAGCCCCGCGTCCCTGCTCCGGGAGGAAGCTGGCGAAATGGTGGACCTCTTGGGGGGGTGCCACTCGTCCCTGGTGAGGTAGAAGACGCCGGCGAGGGTCTGGGGGAGCCTCCTGCGGTGGTGGGGGTCCGAGATGAGGCGGTGCCAGCGCCTGGACACGCACTTGGCGCGACACAGCGGCCTAGTGAAGGAAATATGCCCTAGAGGCAATAATAAATTTATTATTTATTTCCTTATATCATGATAAATGTTTATTATTCATGCTAGAATTGTATTAACCGGAAACTTAGTACATGTGTGAATACATAGACAAACAGGGTGTCACTAGTATGCCTCTACTTGACTAGCTCGTTGATCAAAGATGGTTATGTTTCCTAACCATGGACATGAGTTGTCATTTGATAAACGGGATCACATCATTAGGAGAATGATTTGATTGACTTGACCCATTCCGTTAGCTTAGCACTTGATCGTTTTAGTTTACTGCTATTGCTTTCTTCATGACTTATACATGTTCCTATGACTATGAGATTATGAAACTCCCGATTAATAGAGGAACGCTTTGTGTGCTACCAAACGTCACAACGTAACTGGGTGATTATAAATGTGCTCTACAGGTGTCTCCGATGGTACTTGTTGAGTTGGCATAGATCGAGATTAGGATTTGTCACTCCGATTGTCAGAGAGGTGTCTCTGGGCCCTCTTGGTAATGCACATCACTATAAGCCTTGCAAGCAATGCCACTAATGAGTTAGTTGCGGGATAGTGCATTAAGGAACGAGTAAAGAGACTTGCCGGTAACGAGATTGAACTAGGTATTGAGATACCGACGATTGAATCACACGCAAGTAACATACCGATGACAAAGGGAACAACGTATGTTCTTATGCGGTTTGATCGATAAAGATCTTCGTAGAATATGTAGGAGCCAATATGAACATCCAGGTTCTGCTATTGGTTATTTACCAGAGACGTGTCTCGGTCATGTCTACATAGTTCTCGAACCCGTAGGGTCCGCACGCTTAATGTTCGGTGACGATCGGTAATATGAGTTTATGTGATTTGATGTACCGAAGGTAGTTCCAAGTCCCGGATGAGATCGGGGACATGACGAGGAGTCTCGAAATGGTCGAGACGTAAAGATCGATATATTGGACGAATATATTCGGACATCGGAAAGGTTCCGAGTGATTCAGGTATTTTTCGGAGTACCAGGGAGTTACGGGAATACGGGGAAGAAGTATTGGGCCTCATGGGCCAAGTGGTGGAAGAGATGAGGCAGGGCGCGCGGCCCCCCTAGCCCAAACTGAATTGGACTAGGGGGCCGGCCCCCCTTTCCTCCTTTCCTCCCTCTCCTTCCTTCTCCCTCTCTCCTTCCTTTCCTTCTCCCTCTCTCCTTCCTTTCCTCCTCCTAATAGGAGTAGGAAAGGGGAGTCCTACTTCTACTAGGAGGAGGACTCCTCCTCCTGGCGCGCCCTACAGGGGCCGGCCAGCCTCCCCCCTTGCTCCTTTATATACGGGGGCAGGGGGCACCCTAGAACACACAAGTTGATTGTTCCAAGACGTGTGCGGTGCCCCCCTCCACCATAATTCACCTTAATCATATCGTAGCGGTTCTTAGGCGAAGCCCTGCATCGGTAGCAACATCATCACCGTCATCACGCCGTCGTGCTGACGGAACTCTCCCGTGAAGCTCTGCTGGATCGGAGTTCGTGGGACATCATCGAGTTGAACGTGTGCTGAACTCGGAGGTGCCGTGTGTTCGGTACTTGGATCGGTCGGATCTGAAGACGTTCGACTACATCAACCGTGTTCTCATAATGCTTCCGCTTACGGTCTACGAGGGTACATGGACGATACTCTTCCCTCTCGTTGCTATGCATCACCATGATCTTGCGTGTGCGTAGGAAATTTAATTTGTGGACTTTTTTTTCAAATTCGTGAACTTGTTTTCAAATCAATGAACTTTTTTGTTTTTTTTCAAATTCGTGAACTTTTATTCTAATCGATGAACATTTTTCAATTTCGTGAATGTTGTTCCTCCTTGGAGCTGGGAGTGTTCGTGTGTTCCAGGGCCAGTCCATCAAAATCGAGGTCCCTGTGTCAAAATCTAAGTTGGCCCTATCTTGTTAGAGAAAAATGTCCGACTGGATCAAGTTGTCGTCTATGGCAGGTTGCGTGCATAAAAAGTATTTTGAGGTATTCTTTTTAATTGCTTTAATATAGATCTTTTCAAAGTATTTTGATGAAACGCCTCCAAAAAGCGAAGGCTTCGCTTTCCTCACCTGCCTCAAGTGAATGGAGGCGTTTTGGCATTTTAGAAAATATCTCCACAAATGATAAGAATCCTACTGTTGATAATTTTATATACTTATAGAATGCTGAAGTCATAAAGGTTATTTCACTTTCTCTAACCATAAACTACTGTCTAGTTGGTCGCCCCAAGTCTTTTACAAGCTTTATTATTCGAGAGGTCAGTAGATCAAGTCCTTAGAAGTGCGCATAAAACACATAACGTTTTCTTGGGAGATCAGGATTGATGGCCGATGGACTGGTCTTACGCTTCAGCCTAGTTTGTTCTTATAAATGTTGCGCTATTTTTTAACAAAAGAGCAGCGTAGTGGAGCGGCAAAGCATCATGCCCATCATTATAAAGGGGGGGGGGGGGGGCACAGCCGTGTGTTTGGGGGGGGGGGGGGGTGTTATCGAAGTGAAAGTGTATATATATTGATTATTCGTCATGTGAAGTAATTTCCGATGTGCATTCTCAACGGTGCACCATATCTTTTCAGCACATGGCAATACATGTAATTCATTACTTTTCGCAGCAGCACATGCCGCCATTATCTGGTGAGCAATAGCTTTTATCCTTATTGTAACGTTGGCCTACACAATAAGCCTTGCACAGAACGTTGCCACTTGGTTGGATTGGGGGCGCACAACCTTTTGCGGCTACACACAATTTCGTAAAAGTGCTTGTTATACCCAGACCTGTTGTACCTATGAACAATGGAGTGATAGCACGTTAATGCATTTATATTGCATAGCAATCGATTACCAGGGTGCTTCCTTCCTTCCAGAAAGTAGTTATAATTCCAACTTTATCTTAAGTCAGACTTCTTTAAGTTTGACCAAGTCTATAGAGA
This sequence comes from Triticum urartu, assembly GCF_003073215.2. Classification (NCBI taxonomy): domain Eukaryota; kingdom Viridiplantae; phylum Streptophyta; class Magnoliopsida; order Poales; family Poaceae; genus Triticum; species Triticum urartu. Next base: position 73,046,225 of record NC_053027.1, on the reverse strand, counting down.
AAATTTCAACATCTACAACACCAAATTAGTTCCATCATAAAATATGTATCCATAGTATATATTTGATGTCGTAAATATTAGCATATTTCTCTATAAACTTGATCAAAATTGAAAAGATTTAACCTAGGACAAAGCTAGAATTTTGATAAAGTTTCTTTGATAAAGCTAGAATTTTGATGAATTTAGATTGAAGAAAGTAATTCATTTTGCACATGAAAGAGAGAATAAATACACCACGTGCCAAGCGTGGTAAAAGCATTCTATGATGACTTTTTCTGATTTAAATGTATATGGGTGCATTTTAATATGTTTGCTCACTTATTTTAGTCTGTATGTAGTATGCATAAAAATATATATAATATGTTACATTTTTGAATGAAGGGAGTAGGTACCTGCTGCATGGCAGGAAATGATGGTGGTAGACATGGCCACGAGAGCCATCAAGCACAGAACGCGAGTGTTGTCTCTGGTGCTCGTCATGTTGGGATCCTTCTCTTCGTAGCGTTGTTGTCCTTCTGTAGCGACGCTGTCACTGGAATAGAGCGTGCTAGTCTTTATATAGAGATCGGAGAATGGATTTAATGTCATTTTATTATTTCCTATATTAATGTTTTGGCAAATACTTTATAATCATTTTTTGCCTATTGTATCTTCATGTATTTATTCTTTCCTTATCAAAATGTTCTAGAAGTAATTTTTACCTATTATATCTTCATGTATTAATCAGATCCTTGTTAACGCGCGGGCAAATGAGATAGCCTCATGGATTATGTCTTGCATTTTTTAGTTACTGGTTAAATTGTCCTCTCCCGCAAAAAAAAAGTTAAATTGTCCGTGCGTATCAATGTGGGGCATACTTATTTTAGTGGTTCAAATATCAATCGTGTCTATCGTATAACAGGCATTGGTGGAGTTCTTGTTTGAAACAAATAGTAGCAAGTTCTATTCAATAAAGCCACTTTAGTGATTGTAAACAACGTAACTCTAAGTCCAGTGACCAAACTGAGTTTTTCGTCCAAGTTGAGTGAACATCCATGTAAGGTAATCAAAACTTTCGTGATGCTTTAGATTTTTGTAATCTTAAAGACCTTGGTTTTGAGGGTGATGTTTTCACATGGAGGAATAACAATTATCGCATTGATGGTTATATCCGTGAGCGCCTTGACAGAGTGGTGGCTACTCCAACGTGGTGTGCTCGTTTTCCCCACTATAAAGTCGTTAATGGTTATCCTGAACACTCGGACCATAGACATATTTCTCTATGGGTTGATAGCAGTAGGCAGATGATGAATAAGGGAGGTGGTACACAGATGAAGCGATTTGAAGCCCGGTGGTTACTTGAGGAGGACTGTGACAACTTGGTTCATCAGTAATGGGAGAGAGCTTCTGGTCCTTCAGTGTCTAGAAGACTTGCAGCCATCAATAACGCATTACATGTATGGAGTCGGGATGTTTTGGGTGATTTACAAAAACGAGCAAGGATTCTGAAACTGGAACTAGAGGAGATCCGGCGGCTACCTTTGTCACAGAATATGATTCGGAAGGAGCTAACAGTCAAATACAAGCTTGAGAGACTTGAGGAACAGATTGATGTGGCAAGCCGGCAAAGGGCACATGCCCATTGGTTGTCTAAAGGAGACTGCAACACTAAATATTTCCAGGTGTATGCGTCTGAACGAAGGCGGAAAAATACCATAACCAAGATGGTGAGGGAGGACGGGGTGGTGGTGACTAGGGAGGAGGGCTTGAAGGCCCTCATTACTAATTATTTTTCTAGCTTATTTACCCCCATGGCAGGTGCTGACGCTGCGGTAATTCTAAATAACATAGCACCAAAAGTCTCTGCCCAAATGAATGAGTACTTAACGGCGGATTTTACTGCAGAGGAGGTTAAGAAGGCTCTAGATAACATTGGTGATCTCAAAGCACCGGGCGTTGATGGCTTACCAGCGATCTTCTATAAGCACTATTTGCAGCTGATTGGTGATGATGTTGTTGTGTGCGAGGTTTTACAAGTATTACGAGGCGGCAGTATTCCGGAGGGATGGAACGACACCCTTGTGGTGCTCATCCCAAAGGTCCAGAACCCAAAAAGATTGAAGGATCTACGCCCTATTAGCCTCTGTAATGTTGTGTATAAGCTCGTGTCCAAGGTTTTGGCCAACACACTGAAGTGCATACTGGGAAATATCATATCACCAAACTAGAGTGTGTTCGTGCCCGGCAGGCTCATTTCCGATAACACTATTTTGGCTTATGAGATGATACACTTTTTGAAGAGAAAGAGAACTAGAGCTACTAGCTATGCGGCACTCAAACTTGATATGAGTAAGGCCTACGACAGGGTGAACTGGGATTTTATGGAGAAAATCATGACACGGTTGGGTTTTGATAGTGCCTTTGTGGAACAAATCAGCAAGTGTATGTATATTGTACGCTACAGATTTAAGGTAAATGGGTCTTGTACCGAGACAGTTATTCCAGGACAAGGTTTGAGGCAGGGAGACCCAATTTCTCCGTACTTATTTCTTATTTGTGTTGAGGGTTTCTCCACTTTGCTTGATCATGACGAATACATGGGTTCGATTAGAGGCATCAAAGTAGCACCTGAGGGCCCTACCGTCACACACCTGCTTTTCGCTGATGATTCCTTGCTGTTGTTGGAGGCCACCGAGGAGAGTGTGTCCATAGTGAATGAAATTCTTGAAGTATATGAGAAGGGGTCGGGCCAAATTATTAATCGGGACAAGTCTTCTGTGCTCTTCAGCAAGAACACGTTGCAGCTTAGGAAACAAACCTTACTACATCTTCTCGACCTACAGAACGAAGGTCAACAGGGCAAGTATTTGGGGCTGCCTCGCTATGTGGGCAAGGCTCGTCAAGCCTGCTTTTGAATACCTCCGAGACAGAATCCGGGACCTACTTCAGGGTTATAAAATCAAGATGCTGTCAAAGAAGGGTAAGGAAATCCTAATAAAAATGGTTGCCCAAGCAATTCCAGCCTATGCCATGGCCTGTTTTGATCTGACAAAGTCCTTGTGTGAGAGTATAAGCCACATGATCTGCCGTTTTTCTGGGATAACCAAGAGATGAGCATAAACATCACTGGGTTGGCTGGGAGAAGATGACCCATCCGAAGGAACAGGGAGGGATTGGGTTTAGGGATCTACACGCATTCAATATTGCAATGTTGTCTCGCCAAGTTTGGAGGTTGATCCAGGCACCAGATTCGCTCTATGCTCGTGTTCTACGTGCTAAATACTACCCGGACGGCGACATTTTTGCAGCTACAGCGACCCCGGGCATCAGTTATGTTTGGGGGAGCATCCTTCAAGGGGTGTCCATCATGAATGAGGGGATGGTGTGGAGGGTGGGTTCGGGTGAGCATACCCGGATCTGGCAGGACCCCTTGCTCCCTGCTGGTGTTGTTCGGTTTCCAAGGTCTCCCCATCGCAATACCATCCTGACTAAAGTCTGAGAGCTTATCGACCCGTATACACACTCCTGGGATGAGCTGTTGGTTAGACAAACGTTCAATCCGGAAGAGACTGATATAATACTAAAGATTCCAACTTTTGAGCAACATGAGGACTTCTTGGCTTGGCAATTCGATAGCAAGGGCTTATTTTCAGTGAGGTCTGCGTACAGAGTTCACCTTGACATGAAGAAACGGCTGGCCCCTAGGCAGCAGGGTGAGGGCGTCGCCGGTGATACAGCTTATGGAAAAATGTGGCAGAACCTCTGGAAGATTAGATGTCTCGGGAAAGTGCATCATTTTTTGTGGAGAGTCGCTCATAATAGTCACCCTATGCTGAGGAATATTGAACGGATTGGGATCGAGCTCGATACTAGCTGTGTCCTTTACCATAGATTATTGGAGGATGGCGGACATCTTTTTTTCAGATGTAAGGAGGTCAAGAAGATTTGGCGTGTGTGTGAGCTGGAGTCGTCCCGGTTAAACCGGCTGCAATGTCAGTCACCGAGCGAAATCCTCGCCACCATATTTGCCCTTTCAGAGGATAGGAAGCTGAGAATCATATTTAGAATCATTATAACTGAGCAATTTTCAAGCCCTCCCAGGCCATTAACCTACACAGCCGTCTGATCGTCACCTTTTGCGATTTTCGGTCGTCGGATTGGCCCTGGATCGCACGTACGCTCGCTTCGTGCGCTACCGTTAAGCGCCAGCCATTCTGGGCCGCTGCTCTGATGACTTTTTTGGGCCTTTGTCGTTAAATTGGGTATAAATGGGCTTCTATTACCCTCCCATCCGGGCAGGCGAAGGTACACTACTGGGCTTGGGAGGCGTACGAGGCTATGAGCGACTGCGTTAGGTCCGTCCACTCGCGGCCCTAAACCCTAATCCAATCCCGATCAAGGCGCGGCGGGGCGACCGCATACTCCTGATTCGGTTGCTTCCAAAAAAAAGTCCCGATTGGAGGCGCAGCGGGAGCGACCGCATCGAATCCATCCACTCCGGATCCGAGGCGCAGAGAGGATCCAATGCATCCAGTCCGTGAATCGCTGTCCGACTGTTCGTCTCTTGAAACTGCTACCGTGGGTTTGAAGGAAGTAATCACTCTTCAGTTTCTCTCCAACCATTCATGGCGGATGATGTGCGCCCCTCGCGGTCATTAATGGATGCCTGGGTCTTTGTTTCTCATTCTTCCGCTGTGTATATATGCTTCATCTACCCTCAATCTTCTAACTCCGGCGACAGAACATCCATCAGCATGGTGCTCTTCTAGGCTCCCCTCTATCTTTATTTTTTATCATCCATGTACGATATTTGCTTCTTCCACCCAACGATTACATTGTATCCTCCCAATCTAATTTTGTGCAGGTATTGTTCAAACTGGGAGATGGCCGATTGATTCGGCCAGATATTGGAAACTGGCTCTCGCTTTTTTTTTCTGAAATTCTTTAGGTGATAGTTCTAATGGCTTCTGGGCAGGTAATTACTTCACTTGGACTACCAGATTTCATTTTATCGATTCATGTTTTACCATCCATGTTTTTACAGCATAGAAGATTACTCATATATCTGTTATCCACACCATGGTTCTTCTATTTGTTGCTGTACGCAACAGGTTAAGTGGAACAGTGTAGTTATATGCGCAAAAGAATGTAGCCATACTGTTATAGACGGGGGTGAAGCCTCAGTATCTTCTTCTATGCAGAAGTGAGCAAAGCCCAATAATCTTACCAATATTTGGAAGTATGTGTGTGGATTTTCAAGACATGGTGAGTTTCTTTCTAGATTAATATTGTGAACAGAATTTGAATCAAGGTGCAAGGAACTCCAATTCGAGTTACCTCAGATCCATGCCTAAAACTGAAACCTATCAGCTCTTGACAAGCTAATACTTAACAATTTGCTCATGTTTTTCGCCATCCATGTAAATGCAGCCTTTATCTCGAGGGATGTTCATGTGCGGGTCTTTCCAACTTACAGAGTTGAACTTTTATCGATTATCATTGATGGAACCACCAACTAATAAAATGGGGGAGAAATGCCTCTATTTTTTTCCATAGCAAGCATGAACGGGTAGCAAAAATAAGTTATTTAGTGTTAAGTTGCACATAAATCTAAATAGTAGTAACTGATATCCCTCTTCTATTTTCTCCATACGATGCACCAATGGGTAACAAAAATATCCATCAAATTTGCATGAGCAGTGTTATGTTCCCATCAATAAAGATTTCACCATTGGAGACAAAACAATCAGGCAAAATAATAGTACAGTATAATGGACCTATTCCAGCTACACAACCAAAAGAAAAGTTTGCTGCTGCGCTTGCAGATTTAGCTTCACTGCAGGCAGAATGCAGCTTAGTTAGAAAACAGACCTACCTACTGGGTGTCAGACTAGCTCCTGTGGCTTTTCGATAAAAGGAGAGACAACTGGGAGCTGCCTGTCGAGTCAAGGACTCTAATGTAGCTTTCATGCAGCTTAATTTAGACTCCCCTCATTCTCAGTAGATTGTGCTTTCATCTCTGAATTCATGACATTCTCATTATTTGCAGAATTTTTGGTTTTGTTCATTTCCATTTGTAAGATCTTGATGTATGGGAAATGTAATATTTTCAGGTAAGATGCACTTGGTTCAGTCTGGGGGCAGTGATGTCAGCAAATCATTGGAAGAGTTCAGTAAGTGCAGTCTGTATTTCATTATTTTTCTTACAAGGGAAGGCATCACGGCATATAATAAATAAGTGAAGACCATCGGACAGGCAATGTTATTCTTTTCAGTGCTCTCCGCTGTGTCCGTGATCGGATTTGTGTGCATAAAGAAGTGGATGAACCTGTAACATGTGTTCATCACATAAGATCATCATAACAACCTTCCTTTTGGCAGGGGAGGGGCTATTTTAGTTACAACCTGAGGCACAACGAGCAGGAGGAGTTGGCCAACTGGCGTGCTAGATTAAGGGCATGTTTGCCTAAGCACTTTTATTAGTTCCGTTGATAATACCAGGACTGGAGAACTGAAAGCCCTTGTAGATGCAAGAGGTGTGCTATTAAACCAAAAAATTAAGTGCACAACATAATACTATTACATAGTTCACGTGGTTACCCAAATACTTAGCATTTTCTCTACCCAAATATGAGTGTAATGTTTCAGATCATATATTCCCAGTATTATTAAGACATCATGTATGTGAAGTTATTTGTGCTATTCCAATGCTATTTTTTGCAAATCTCTGAACGTGCCCTTCCTTCTGCGATGTACTTGTAAGTGTTTGGTAGATTTGAATATGCACTCATCTGAAAGCTCACTTGTTTCATTTAAGTTTTCACCATAACGATTCAGGGACCTTGAATCTGATTTGTCAAATGTAATCTTACATGAGAAAAAGCATGCTTCATTAGGAAAAAAATAAAGTTGATTTAAGCAATATAACATTGATAACCAAACATATTTTCTCTCCGGTTGGTCCTCCATAGGATCTTTTCTTTCTTTATTAAAATGACCAAAAAACCCTATGTGAAGCTATAGCTTAATGTGCGAACGAATTTAACCCAGACAATTAAGACACTATACTATAATTGACGTGACAAATTTTAACCCCTGACAATGAGACACTACTACAATTGATGTGACAAACTTATTGCATCATCAATTGTTACAACTGCACGTTGTACACACAAAAACTGAAATCAAACACAATATTGTAGTGAGATATATAAAGTCCTTCGCACGCCTGTGGACCAACTATTATCAGCTTCATGGGAGACACTATCACTTTGTACTAACACATTATTATCTGTATAAACTAACATGAACTCTATGTTTGTACATAAATTTCTAACACTCTCACATAGCATTCAAAATAGACGGGTGCAGCAACGCACGCCATCAACGATCTAGTGCTTTCTATGGCTGTGGTGGACGGAGAGGAATAAAGGCAATCATAAGCAAAAGAGAGCTACACCTGAGGAGTTCTGCTTCCTTTTGAGAAGCATTTTGCTGAATGGTGTGTCTTTTATGCAAAAACAAAGAAAGCGCAGATTCTGAGCAAACCTCTGTGGAGTAAACTGATGGTGGATAAGGTTAAAATAAATATTGACAGTGCTTTCGATGTTGCTAAACAGACCACGGGTTGGGGCTCTGTGGCTCGAGATCATACAGGTGAGGTGTTGTTTGCTGCTGCTAGAAGGCTTGTGCACATAAATGAAGCTCTGCACGCTGAAGCAACTGCGCTATTGCATGCCATACACTTAGTTGAGGAGCATGGTATGGGGCGTGTCATTTTTGAGACAGACTGTCTTGGACTTGCTCAAGCCATTAATTCCACGGTGCATGACCGCTCCAACCTTGGTGTTGTCTTCCGTGAGGCTACATATCTCCTACCAACGAGTTTTAACAAGTGGAGCATTGTTCACTGCCCAAGAGATTGTAACAAGCCTGCCCATGAGTTGGCAACTATAGGTAGATGCATCGAACAGCGGCTCTGACTATCAGATTTCCCTCACAATGTAATCGTGGCTGTGACCGACAATTTGGTCGGTCCAACGTAATTTGAAATGCAAGATGTTCCAGTTATATATATATATATATATATATATATATATATATATATATGTGTGTGTGTGTGTGTGTGTGTGTGTGTGTGTGTGTGTGTGTGTGTGTGTGTGTGTATAAGTAAAATGTTTGGGGCACCTAGGTGCATGGGCACCTAGGCCGTTTATGGCAAGTCATTTTTATTAGTGCATGGCGTGCAATCAATGAAACATTAGCTTTCCATTTTTTATTTGCATGCACTGCTGTCAATAATTGCTTTCCAAAAAAATATTATGTTGATTTCCTAGCAATAATCCCTTTCCAAATATTATGTTGACGTATTATACCTCATATAAATATACACATACTCGGACTATTATATCTAACAAAAATATATACGTACCATAAGTATTGTGTAATGAAAAATATACATATTCCCGTCGTATTATATGTACTAAGAATATACACATACCTGCTGTATTATACAAAAAGATTATGGATATACCTCGGGTATCTCAAATACCTACTAACAAGACGTAATGAATATATCTAGATATATCATGAGTATGTAGATACCTAAAAAATATCATGAGTATGTATGTAAATCTGGTATGTATATACTTAAATGGTGTACGTACTTCAAATCATTGACACATGCCGAGGTATCAAATACCCGCTAATGAGACACAATGTACGATATACTCACAAATCTCCTTGTATATACCCAGCAAACTTAAAAATAAAACAGTATACCCAATGTGTATGCGCGTGTATATACCTACGTGAAAAAGGGTAGGAAAATATTTTAGGCACCCCGTCAACATGTAGAAAGTAAAAATCTGATTGCGTATATACCTCGGTACATGAAATATGACATCCATAGGTATCTAATATCGGAAGTGATAAAATCGTAGGAAAGAAAATGCTATCTTAATTTGGAATAATAAAAATGTTGTATGTGTCCAGCCAACCATGCAACATACGTCAGATCATACAAATATGAAAAAAAATCTATGTATACCCAAGGACATTTTCTTTCTCCAATTTGTATTACTAACGTCTCTCAACAAGGAAGGATGCCATGCATGGGTATTTTTTTGCATGCTAAAAAAGTGTTAACATGCATGGCGTGTTGGACCATATTTAATGGTATCCATTTATGGTTATCTTTATAATCTTTCCAAACTACGTAATTATTTCCAAATCAGTAGTCTGTTATGGATTGACCTTTAATGCAATCGAACGGTGGAAAGGCAAGGAGCCTGGGCGTCAATGCATCGTATTTTTAGGTTCCGTAAATTTTGTCTTATTTCATACGTAAAAAGAGAACGTAAGAAAATATATACTCCCCGTAAAAATATTTTATGTCACGTAAAATTACGAACGTAAAAACATAGTGTAAAACATACATAAAATGCGATATTTCTGGTCTTATAACTTTTTTTTGTTTTCTTATACCATATTTTACGTAGTGAATCAATATGAATATAACTATTTGTATTTCAAACGTAATTTATTTATGAAGCGATCGTAAAATTACTTCAAGTAAAGAATAACTTATTCTGAATCCTGGGTGATATATATGGTAGCGCTAAAGTCAGCGTGAGCGTAAAACGCTAATCCTGCGCTCCGGCCGGGTTATGCGGGCTGCTCGGTCGAACCAGCGTTTGTTGTTCCACCTCCTCGTAAGATTGTTTGGTAAATATCGTAATAGACTTAATTTGGTTACCATATGCAAGCGCAGCCTCCCCGCTCCGCAAAATCAAGCCACACCTTACTCCATGTGCTAGTAAACGTTTTGGTAAATATAGTAATGTAATTAATTTGCTTACCGGGTGATGGGACAGCACCCGCTTTGCTAAATCAAACATTTTTCTCCACATGCTAGTAAAACTCTTGCTAGATATAGTAATATAATCAAGATGGTTACCATATGCTCAGATGCAAGCAAAGGCCCGCCGATTCCCTAGATCAGGCCATCTCTTCGCTTTATTGTATGCATGCTAGTAAAAAAAAATTAGGCAGTAATCAATCAACAAGAAAGTACCACTTCTAGTAAATGTCCTGGTCACTTATTTGTTAGGTAAATTTAATTGTAAAAAATAGTTTCATTTATCATACAGTAAGTAGTAGTAGTAATGTGATGTTGATTGATTAGTAAAATTTATTCAAATTTTACCATCTTTTCTAATCAAATAGTAAAGTACAAATTATAATTATGCATGGTAATTGGATTACCCTTGTTCTGTTGGTGGATGCATGGGCGACGTGGGGTTTGTTACATTGGGATGGCAGTAATACTAGTAATGCATTGCTCATTGATTAGTAAAATATATCCAACTTTTACCATCTTTCCTAATCAAATAGTAAAGACACGCCATAATTATGGTAATGGGATTACCCTCGTTCTATTGCGGGGATGGATGGGCGACGTTGGTATTGTTACATTGGGATGCGGGGCCGCGCACGTCCAAGCGGTCCGATGGTGTTGTAGTGTGGCCGGAGCGCATAATTAGGTAATCTACGCGTAGCCACACTTTAGCAGTCCTCTATATATATATATATATATATATATATATATATATATATATATATATATATATTGGGAAAAGCATACCTATTGTGTTTCTCTCTAGAGATGGCAATCTCAACCACATACTCGTCTTGGGATATGGTCCCATTTCTTTCCCTCCAAACTTTTCCATCATTTTGAGAGTGTGGAATTTATTTCCTCTTTGGGCTGGTAGTGGTCCACAAATGCATGTATATATATACATATATATATATATATATATATACACACACATATACATATATATAGTAAGTTAATTGTGGTAAGAGGCAGAAAACTGGCCTATTAGAGGCTTCCTTAGAATCATGAAGATTTCATAGATGCACATGTTTCTCCTTAGGTGTCGTTCTAATAAATCTTCATAGCCGCTAACCTACGCGAGCTAACCTAGCAGCGGCATCGCTGCCGCCCGCCGCTTCCTCCCTTCCTCTCCCCTCCGACGCCCCCCGCGTGGGCGGTTGAGGGGTCCCAACCTTAGTCGCCGGTCACTCCCCCTCCCATCCCTCCCCTCTGCCGCCGCTGGAGGAAGCAGCCGGACTAAGCCCGGCGGCTGATGGCGGAGGCAGAGGAGACTCTCCTTCTCGCGCACGAGGGTGGCACGGGGCACCCGGGCGAGCGGAAGTGTGCCCTGGATCCGAGCCTCCGCGGCGGATGGCCGTGGCGTTGTGGCACCTTGGATCGGCGGCGGCATGGAGGGCTTTGGTGCACTGGTCGGTTGCGGACATGGTTGGCCTTCGGTCGGATCTGATCTGTCCAGAGTGGCTTGACCGCTCCGAGGCGACGGAGATCGGTCGTGGTCTGTGCGCACGATGCGAGATGGAGGTTCGTCGAGCAGATCCAAGTGAAAACCTAGTCCTCGTCTTGTTGCCAAGACCGGAGATGGCGGCACTCTTTTGTGTCGTTATCTTCTTGAAGGCGTTGCCATGGAGAAGCTCCAGACCTCTATCCGCTACCTTCGGGGGAGACCCTAGATCAGTAGATTGGATGACGGCGGTGCTCTGGTGTCGTTTCCCCCTTGGGGGCGTCATTCATGGAGGTGTAAATGAGCTTGAGGGACCAGTGGACAGCTTCTTTAGTGGAGCGGTGCTTCATCTTACTCATTGATGGCGGCGGATCTCGACGGCGTGGCGCAGTGGAGACTCGGCATTCGATGCACAGAGATGGACTCGCGCAGGAGGAGGACGTTGTCTGGCGTCATGGTGGCATCGATGGCAAAGAGGCCTGGCAAAGTCGGTGCGTTAGTTTCTGCTCTAAAGATGGATTGGTGGAAGATGACGACGATGACACATGAGAGTGCGTTGGACCAGTTTGTACCCCAAACCCAGTATGTGGCTCGGTTGGGGCCTTCGCTTTAGATGTTAGGCTTTGGTGTGATGTCTATTTGGTATTAGGCTCGGACTATCGGCATCCCTTCATCAAATGGATAGGAGTAGCGACAGTTGTTGCTAAGATAGTGGTTTTAGACTGCCTGATGTACTACTTTATAAGGTCTTTGTGAAAAATTAATGAAATAGTTGCATGCATCGCCCAGATGCGGAGGCCAGGGTGATCCTCCTTTTCAAAAAAAACATGTTTCTCCTTGATGTTTTAGATGGTTGAAAAATTGCCCAAATGGACTGGTGCGCTTGGACTCCCTAATTTCATATGGTTGAACATTATTATTGGTGTGCGTTAGCTATGGCTGCTGGGAACTGACACCTCTAGACCTTACAGCTTGTTTGGCAATCCAAGGGAAAGGGAATGGGAGTTAAATGCTAATTCCCTTTCTCCATCTGAATTACCAGGCCTCCCCCAGGTAAGTAATTTGAGGGAGTTTAATACATGAATTCCCCTCCCTATTCCCTCTTTAACTCCCGTTACCCCCAAACAATCACAGCGTGTTTGGTTGGGAGAGTTGGGGGTAGGGAATGGGAGTTTAAGATTAGTAAGACTAAAAATACGTTGATTGGTTCAGGGGTTTGGGAATTAGCAAGGGAAGGGGAAGGGGAATTAGGAGGGCCAACTCCCATCGATCTCTACCCAGGGGCACCCTGGTAATTCAACGGAGGAATGGGAATTATACGTCTAAAAACATATCATTACATATTTGGTGGCCCACCTCCCACAACAAAATTCCTCCAAACTAACCGGCCAACGCTAACTACTCCCTGATCTGCAGATGCAACGCCAAATAGGAGCACATCTCATGTAACCTACCCTTTATTTTCTTTGTTCATGGAAATTATTCCCATAAATAACCCCACCCCATACCAAATTACTGGGACTAACTTGCCACTTCCCAAGCCTAATCCCTCAGCCAACTCCCTCTCATAAATTCCCAATCCCTTTCCCTTAAACTACCAAACACGTTGTCAAAGGATTAAAAGTCTTCACACCCAAAACTCCCACTTCCTATCCCAAGATGGTAGATCTTCGTTCTTTTGGGAAGACATGAGATTGCATGGATTTTGGTTCCAGGAATTCGGCCCACGCCTTTACAAGAGGATCAGACCTCGGGTGCAGGCCACCAGGATAGTTCATGACACCGTGCACCTGGCATGGCCGCTTGATTTGGGGTCAAATCTGGAGGCCACGAAGCTGGGAGAGTAATTTTCATTGAGGGACGCAATCTCCCTGGTGGTTCTTCATGAGTGAATCTAGGAATCGGTGCGCTAGACTTGGGAACCCTCGGGATCTTAATCCGCTCACTTGCCAATCTAGAGGGCCCCTGCGATGCAATTTCTTCTCCGAGCTTGCCCTCCCTAACAGGTTTTGGACCTCTGATCGACTAGCTAGCCGAGGACTTCGCATCAGGAAGCTTGCCCGCTTTGTGACAAGGAACAAGAAAGCATTGACCACCCGGTGGTTTCCTGCGTCTTGGCACAATCGATCTAGTATGAAGTGATGTCGGCTTGGGTAATAGCGAATAGACGCGGGGATGGATGATTGCCTGTTGGGACGCTGAGCCCCATGCAGAAACTCAAGAAAAATTGGTAGACACTCGTGACCCTGGTGATGTGGGAGATAAGGAAAACATCGGAAAAATATTGTGTTTGAGAATGTCTCGCTATTTGTGGTCGATGTCATTGATAAGGTCCTAGTGGAGGAGTTGTGTCAATTAGCGGGCAAGTTCAAAGAGGATTTGAAACTGATTTTTCATCGGCTGTCTAGGTGGATGTATTGTGAGCAGTCGCACTATTGTAAACTCGTGGATGGGTGTCTATACCCTCTTCATTCTATAAATGTATGATATGCTTTTTATGCGTATTCAGAAGAAACAAAGGTTTCTCCTTGTTTTAATGTTGTTTTGGCTAAACTTGATCAAAACTCTGGCTTTAAATCATATGGTTGTAATTCATTCTATATATGTACATAGAAGCATACAGTTTCTGCATTACTATACGCCCTAATCCCGGGTTCATGATCAGGAGCAAAATGTCATCTGAAAAGTGCAAAATAAACCAGGATTGTTACTAAATGTTGGTAGTATGGTGCCTTTTGAAGAGGATTTGGTAGGTAATAAATTCCATGTCCATCTTCTAGCAAAACAATGGAATGGTGACTCTGTAAAGCCCCATGAATTATACTTACCATCTTGTCTATTCTAGACTTCTAGTATAAAAAATAGTATCCTCTTGTAGATATCACACACATGAATTGTTCCTATAACAGTGGTTGGATGGTCAGAGGGACTGTGGTATCCCCAGCCCATCAGGGTTAAAGCCCTGGTGCTCGCATTTGTTCCTGAATTTATTTTAGGATTTCCGACGATGCGCATTCAGTGGGAGGAGACGCCCCCGTTGACGATGAGGTGCCTACGGCGACTTCGGAAATTTCAAGATAATATGTCGGCTCAATCTTTCGGAGGTGCTCATAGGGGTAGGGTGTGTGTGTGTGTTCATAGGGGTGGGTGTATGTGCGTGTATATGAGCGCTTGCTTCTGTACTGTGTTACCGAAAAAGGGTTTCCCCCCACTTTATATTATAAAGCAAACATCACCGAGTACATCCGAGATACCGAACAACGCACACACCCAAGGCAAGATACAAAGGTGCCAGGCACCGACACACCACCCCACCGACTACCAATAGAGAGGTGAACCGGACCAAAACAAAGCCAGGCCTCCAAAGTGGTGCCTCCAAGAAGGATACGACCATGGATAGCCGCCACCGCCCGATCAGCGAAGAATCAGGTTTTCACCCGGAGCAAGACGACAAGAGTGGAAACGCCGCGACGGAGCCTTCAGGAAGGGTACGGCGGCAAAGGCCACCGCCACCATCGGCCAGTCAAAGTACTGGACAGGTGGTGTACCCCGGCACTCACACCCCACCGTTGAACCTGAACTCCGCCAACCACCCGCAACCACGCCACCCACGCGGCCATGGTTGCCTGCCCGCACCTGAGACGCACGCTCCGCCCACGAACGTCGCGCCTCCCGCCGCCAGAGCCGCTGCCCTGCAACCAGACAACCCCAAGACCTACACAAAGGCCCCAGCTTTGGACCAACCGATGGCCCTCGACCGACGGAACCACCCACAGACGCTCCGCTGGTAAACCTGCGCCAACCCGCCCGCGGCTGAGGAGAGGGGGAGAAAGGGGAGCGGACGAATCCGGACCGGCAAACCGTGCCGGCGATAGGTGACGCGACCGCATCGAGGCCACCCATCCCTCCAACCAAGCTCCCCCCTCCCCCCGAACAAGGGGAAAGGGGAAGAAGGAGGAGCGGACGGATCCGGACCGGCAAACCGTGCCGGCGACAGGTGGCGCGACCGCATCGAGGCCACCTATCCCTCCTACCAAGCTCCCCCGCGAGCACCCCCATGTCGCCCCACCATGGTAGCCAACACACATCTCCGCGGGGCCATCGGCAACCGCGAGCCCGCCGACGAGGGAGACCAAACCGACCCGCAGCTGCAGCCATGAGAGCTCATCGGAGATGTCTCCTCGCGCCGTCCGCCGACGTCCGAGCGCCCGACCAGGAAGAATCTGACGCGGACTCGACCAACACGCCCCGCCAGCCACCACCACTGCGCCGCCACCCCCACCAGTCTGAAGCCAGGGCAGGGGCGGCCGCCCGCAGATCCTTATCGCCCGCGACCCACACCACCGCAGCACCCAGCCAGGAGCCGGCCCAGGCCACCGGAGCCCGCAACCGACGCCCTACCTCAACGCGACCGCCGTCACGCACTAGTTCAGAACCGGGCAATAGCACCGGTTCGTAAGGCCCTTTAGTGCCGGTTTAGGAACCGGCACTAAAGTTTCGGCACTAAAGGCCCCCCCTTTAGTACCGGTTCAGCACGAACCGGTGCTAAAGGGGATCCACGTGGCACGAGCCAGCTCCGGGGGCCGGGAGCCCTTTAGTACCGGTTGGTAACACCAACCGGTACTAAATGGTTGTGGGGTTTTTGGTTTTATGATTTCTTTTTCATTTAATTTTGTGTTTTCCATTTTAATTCTTTTTCGTTTGCTGGTATTTTACGGTACTACACATTGTACACGTTATGCATATATATATATATATATATAGAATTTCTAGTAGAACCAATCATATATATATATATATCATCAATGTCTCATAAACCACCATATTAATTTACACATACACACATGTATAGCTATATACAATTTCTCCTACATATGCATGTTGCCTTCGGAGCCAGTGGCATTAGCCTAATTGGTGCCTTCGGAGCACGATGACAATTGGAAGTGGTTCATGGGGGCGGTAGCGGGTAATAGTATTCTCCCTTCGGATTTATGACCTGGTCGAGCAAAAATCCCGCTATTTCCTCTTGAAGTGCTTCTACGCGCTCCGTTGGTAGGAGCTTGTCCCGCACCTCTTTGAACTGTTAAGAAGGAGATCAATATGCATGTGTATTAGTTGTGTGACTAGATATCGATAATGGTGTAAAAATTGTGAATAGTGTTCTGACAAGCGTACCCATTCCTGTCTTTGAGATCTGCTCCTTTCGGACGCCATCATGCGAATGTTCTCGCAAACGCAGAATGCACACAGATCAGTCCCCTGCGCCTGCTTCAGGGCCTTTATTACGAGAATGGAATTTAATTTGATCAGATAATAATTAATCAAGCATGATAATTAAAGAGATGGCAGCTAGCTAGCTAGCTAGTACTACTTAATTACTTACCTTGGATCGAAACCATTTCAGCTTTGGTTTCCATTCGCCTTCCGTGACGCTGATGAACCTTGCCCAAGCCCTGCCCGCCGACAAAGAAAATGAATAAAGGGGTTATTAAATAGTTCATATCATGAAATTAATGACGAACTAAATAGGCCGAGATATATAGTTAATAATGATTGAAATTACCTGTTGACTATCCCAAACAAGATGTTATAGTCACTATTTGCTTTGAGTAGCGAGTCCAGTATTTCAACTGTTCCGGCGTCAACTTTAATGATACACAAGATCTAGTGAAATCTGCATGCACACATGTTTGCATGTCTTAATTAAGTGGGCATATGTAAGCAAAAACATGTAGCTAGCTAGTAGGCAAAAACAGAGAATTTGTAGTACAAGAAAGTGTGACTCACTGGAAGTTGTAAGGAAGTAGTATATCTTCATTGTATTTGAGGCGCTTCAAGAACTCTAGCATGCTGTCCTCTACCTCTTTTTCTTGATGCTTGTTCATTTTCCATGTGTATTCATTAACGGTGTTTGGGTCAATGAACCCAATGCCATAGCGTCCACCTTTTCTCATTTCATACATCTTCATCCTGCATAATACCACAGAAAAGAATATAGTGAGGATAATTACAGGTAATGATTGATCAAAAGGATCACTACAGCTAGCTTGAGACTTAAATTACAGAAAGAAATCACTTACAGACAATAGCAACTGATGATAGATTTGTCGAGTGCGTCTTGATTGTATAACTGAAACAGTTCAGGATACTCAACGGCCACAGCTTTCTCATGGTAGTAATCATCCTTCTTGACATTCACCATGAGGGACTCTCGATTGGATCTCTTGGTAATGTCCATGTACCATTAATGCAATTCATACATTCTCGTTGGGAGCTTGTTGACATCTTCTGGCTCGACCAAAGGTTGGCCCCGGACATATTTCCGTTTTATTTCCTCCTCTGTAATCCCAGGCATGTCCTCGATCTCGAGGAGTTGTCCAACAGTGATCTTGAGTTCTTCAGCCTGCATTATATGCTCCTGGGTTATTACCACATCGCCCACCTCGGGAACGTAAACTGTTTGGCCACAATAATATTGGGCGCGCGTACTGCCACGTGTTGTTGGCGGCACAACAAGCGGGGGGGTCGATTGCGCCGCCTGTTTTCCCAGCTGGGCAACGGTTTTCCTGCATTTTTTGACAGCTGCTTGTTGTTTGCTCGAGCTCGAGCTCGCCTCCTTCTGTAGACGTCATCGATGTAACTTCCTGATGTGGCGCTCATAGTCTGAGTCAACAGGCTTAGGAGCTGGTGGTTGAGCCATACGAATGAAGTGGTCAACTACTTCCACAGGCACTTTCTCCCTTGGCGGCGGTGGCGGTTTCGGTCCAAAATGGGCGTCGACTTCTGCCTGCACTATGGCATTGGTTTGCTCCTTGGTCCTGTCGTAAGCCCTCACAGGAAGAAGAGTAGTGAGGTTTGGACCATATTTATATCGCTTGCCTCCGCCTGTACTTCCTGTACTATGACCTCGACTCGTACCGCTACGCACCATAGCTGCGGGGTGTCTCTTCTGCGACTGCTGAGGCGGCGGAGACGGCTGACAGGGCTGAGTTGGACGAGGAGGAGTGGCCTGAAGCTGTGCCGGACTTGCAGTGGCCTGAGGTTGTGCCGGACTTGGAGGAGGAGTGGACGTCTGACGCTGTGTCGGACTTGGAGGAGGAGTGGCCTGACACTTTGCCGGACTTGGAGGAGGAGGAGTGGCCTCACGCGTTGGTGGACTTGGAGGAGCGGGAGTCTGCTGACTCGGTGGTGGACTTCGACGAGGAGTCGGGTGACGCGGTGTCGGTGGCCTTCGAAAGATGATGCAATCCTTTCTCCATAGGATGACACGATGTATGGCCTCTCCCAATGTGTGCTCGTCGTCACCTCCAGGAATGTCAAGCTGTAGCTCCGAATATGGGTCCACCACCTCATCAACCAAGACACGAGCATAGCCCGCTGGAATCGGGTTGCAATGGAAGGTTGCTTCGGGGGAATTTGAAAAAGCAACGGCGTCCACCACCTTCATGGATATGTTCTTCATTTTGAAGTGTAGCTCGCAGTTAGTGTTCTCCGTGATGTCATCCACGGGGTATCTATCCAGCACTACTGCGTCGCCCGGGGTGGAACCCACGCTGCTTCTCGGCATGGATGGGGCGGTGGTATCCAATGCTGGATCATCCGCTAGCTGCTGCAGATGCTGAGACCCCCTTTGCTGGCTAAGTGAGTCGATCTGCTCCTGCTGCCGCTGGAATTTAGCTGCCAATTCCGCTTGACTTGCTTCTAGGCCTTGAAGGCATTCATAGTCCCGCTTCCTCTGCTCCTCCTCCATCTTCCTCTTCTTCTCCTCCGCAATCTTCTTTCTCACACGGGTTCTGTAGTCGGCGTTCCAGTCCGAAAACCCCTCATACCACGGAAGAGCGCCCTTGCCTCGTGTTCTTCCCGGGTGTTCAGGATTTCCCAAGGCACGCATAAGCTCGTCGTTCTCTCTGTTGGGCTGGAACACCCCCGATCGAGCCTCTTCTATTACAACAAGTAGCGCATCGTCGGCTCCGTTCAGACATGCCTTCGTCGAAACATTGCCTGTCTTCGGGTCCAACTCCCCCCCATGCGCATAGAACCAAGTCCTGCACCTGGGGGGCCAGCTCTTAGTAAGCGGAGTGACACCTGCATCCTCCATCTCTTTCTCAGACTTATCCCACTTAGGCATTGCCACCGCGTAGCCACCTGGCCCCAGCTTATGGAACTTATCCTTTTTTTCGGCATTCTTCTTGTTTATTCTCGACCGTTCCTTAGCTAATTCTGAATCCTTGAATTTCACGAAATCGTCCCAATGAGCACTTTGATTCTCTAGTATCCCCTCGAATACTGGAGTCTTCCTTCCTCCCTTGACGTACTTCTCCCACGTCATTCTCTTGTGGTTCTTGAATGCAACTGCCATCTTCCTAAAAGCAGCGTCCTTGACTTTCCGCACATCTGCTTTTGTGAAATTATCTGGTAGGGTGAAATGTTCCATGAGAGTATCCCAAAGCAGATTTTTTTTTATTCTCGTCGACAAAAGTAACATCTGGACGTGGATTTGCTGGCTTTCGCCATTCTTGAAGGGAGATCGGGAGTTGGTCCTTCACAAGAACTCCGCACTGACGAATGAACTTGTCCGCAATCTTCTTAGGCGCTAATGGTTCGCCATTAGGTTTGAATGCCTCGATATTGTACTTTACGCCCTCCTTCAACTTTTTGTTCGGGCCTCGTTTCGTCCTTTTGCCTGAAGATTTGCTCGATCCGGATGGCTGAAAGAAGAAAGATCGATTCGTTAATATATCTTCAACTCATTTAAAACATGCGATGATCACCAGATTCCTGCTTATATAAATATATATACCTCACCGGTGTTTGTTGTTTCAGGATCAACATGTTCTTCGTCTTAGTTCATGACTTCATCTTCTCGGTCGTCGCGATCGAATATCATATCACCCTCTCCGGTGTTGTTTAGAAATTCGGAGCCGTCAAAATCTTCTTCATTCTGATCATCATCTGGCCCGCGTATGATATCGAACATGGTCTGTTCTCTCTCTCTGTCGGTATTGTCCGCCATAGCTTTTATTTAACTATGCCAAAAGAAATATAAAACAATTTAGTATTCAAATTACATCGTCTCGAATAATAGATATAATCTCGAATACATCGTCTCGAATACATCGTCTCGAATAATAGATATAATCTCGAATACATCGTCTCGAATAATAGATATAATATCAAATACATCACTGGCTAGGTAGCTAATAAAGATCGAATAGTACAGAAGAATCTAGGACACTCGCGGTTCCTGCGGCGCGGGCGGTGGACACCCAAAGAGAAGGAACCCTCACAGGATCATAGCTGAAGTGAGATCCCTGAAGAAACTGCCAGGTATTGGAGAACCTGCCGCCCTCTAACGCAACCATGTAGCGATGGACGTGCTCGTCCTCCTCCCTGACACGACGACGTACCACCTCCGGCGGGGCCGGCTCCCTCCGCACCGAAACTGGCCCACGCGAACGCCACCAAACGAGATCAGGGTCGACGACGGGACCCGGGGCCGGGTTCCTCATCAAGCGGCGCGCCCCTCCAGGCAGCACCTCCCAGTGCCAGCCCGGCGGAGCCCAGTCCCGGACATGGGTCAGCTGGACGTCGTCGCGGACGTGTCGACGGCGAGGATGCGGGCCGGGCATCGTCGACAACAAATACTATATGCCGCAAAAGTAAAGTAACATTTTTTAAATGATGGATTGTGATGATTTCATATATGCAAATTCTAAATTTTATAACTAAAAATATAAGAAACTAAAAAAACATCGATCATCGTCTAACAATTTGAAATTAATCTAATTCATCTAGCTAGCTAAAACTAACATTTCCAAAATTTCTAACATTTCTATAACATTTGACATTATATATATTATAACTAACATTTCTATATACTATTTGACATTAATCTAATCTAACTAATTAATTCATCTAAAACTTTGTATGAAAAACAGAAAAACGGAAAAAACTAAAAGCTAAAAACAGAAAAATTGTGTGTGTGTGCGCGTGTAGTGTGTGTGTGTAGTGTGTGTCTGTGTGTGCATGTAGTGTGTGTGTGCGCGCGCGCGCGTGTGTGTGCGCTACGGTCGGCGCCGGCGCGCGGTGTGGCTTTGATCGATTGGAGGGAGGAGAGGGGCCGGGGGAGGGGCTCACAGCGCGCGCGGGCAAGGTCGAGGCGACGGCGACGGCGAGGCGAGGTCGATCCAAAGGCGACGGCGACGGCGAAGCGAGGGGACGGCGACGGGCCGGTGCGGTGACAGGGACGGCGACGGGCCGGTGCGGCGACAGGCCGGCGACGGGGGCGCCGCAGAGTCGACGGGTACGATGCGGCAAGGACGGGGGCGTCGCGGAGTCGACAGGGACGGCGCGACAGGGGCGGCGACGACGCGGGACGGGGCGGCGGCAGAGAGAAGTGGGAGATGAGAAACTGAAAATTTTCTAAGTGTTTCTTATATAGGGGACACCTTTAGTACCGGTTGGAGCCACCAACCGGTACTAAAGGCCTGTTTTGGCCAGGCCAAGTAGCGGGAAGCACCCCCCTTTAGTACCGGTTCGTGGAACCAACCGGTACTAAAGGCCCCCCCTTTAGTACCGATTGGTGCCACGACCCGGTACTAAAGAGTGTGCACTGTCAGGCGAGGGGCGCAGAAGTTTAGTCCCACCTCGCTAGCCGAAGGGCGCTCACACCTGCTTATAAGCCCCGCCGCCGTTGCTGTCTCGAGCTCCTCTCTAAAGCAGGCCTTCGGGGCCTACCTCTGCTACTCTGCCCTGTGGGGCCTATTGGGCTTGCGGGCCTGCATCCTGGCCCAACAACAGGTTGGGTTTCTAGTCGTATGCAGGCCGCTGTGGCCCGGTAGGTGGGAGTTTTTCATTTAGTTTTTTCTTTTCTACTTTATTTATTTTGTTTTATTTATTTTTAGTTGTTTTTTGCTGTATTTAGAGTTTCTTTGTGAATATTTTTGATAGTTTTTAGAAACTTTCAGTTAGTGCCGGTAGTTTTTAAATTTGAATAGTTTAAATTTTGAATTATTTGAAATTTGTGTGAATCACTAGTTTGTGAATAACTTAACTTTAAAAATACATTTTCCAGTGATTCTTTTTTCTTATGTTTAATATTAGTGTGTTTTATCATTATATTCAATTTGGTAATGCTTAAGTTATTTAAAAATGAAATGCCTTTGTAACGGATGAGTTTTCGTCCGAAACCCTGATACTTCGAAACAGATTGTCCATTTTGTACACGAAGTGCATCCAGTTTTTGCGGTAACCCTCTCTACTTTTTGCACATGCTATGTGGGTGAAATTATGATACCATGCCAACTTTCATCCTTTTCTGAGTTCATTTGAAATGCTTTTCAATTTCAGGGTCATTTAGCTGAAAAAACCAATAAATGCATGAAAGAATTTGCTTGCACATAAAATTTCTTCGCGTTTCAAATGCCAAAACACATAACTAGCTACCCTAACTATTACAGAGATTCCCTCCTGGGTGTGAAACACAGAAGAAAGTGATGATAGTTAAGCCGATCACATCCCAGATCTTTGGGTGTGAAACTTTTTCTTCGCGTGTGTCCCTTTGCGTCGTAGCCATGGAAAATCTTCATCATTTAACGGGATGCTCGGGTCAATATTCACTGTGAATGGAGCAATTTCATCAAACTTTTCATAATCTTCTGACTTGTCTGTCTTGTCATCCACTCCCACGATATTTCTCTTCCCAGAAAGAACTATGTGCCGCTTTGACTCATCGTACGATGCATTCGCTTCCTTATCTTTTCTTTTTCTTGGCTTGGTAGACATGTCCTTCACATAGAAAACCTGTGCCACATCATTGGCTAGGACGAATGGTTCGTTTGCATACGCAAGATTGTTGAGATCCACTGTTGTCATTCCGTACTGCGGGTCTTCCGTTACCCCGCCTCGTGTCATATTGACCCATTTGCAACGAAACAAAGGGACCTTCAAACCACGTCGATAGTCAAGTTCCCATATGTCCTGTATATAACCATAATATGTTTCCTTTCCCGTCTTGGTTTCTGCATCAAAGCGGACACCACTGTTTTGGTTGGTGCTCTTCTTATCTTGGGCGATCGTGTAAAGTGTATTACCATTTATCTCGTACCCTTTGAAAGTTATTATATTCGAAGATGGTAACTGGGACAGCAAGTACAGGTCATCTTCAATAGAGGTGTCATGCATGGTACGTGCTTGCAACCAGCTGGCGAAACTCCTGGTTTGTTCACGTGTAATCCAGTCATCAGACCGCTCCGGGTGTTTGGAGCGTAGCAAATTCTTGTGTTCATCCATATACGGAGCCACCAAGGCGGAATTCTGTAGAACTGTGTAGTGTGCTTCAGTGAGAGAATGTCCGTCCATACATATTATTTGTTCCCCTCCTAGCGTGCCTTTTCCATCCAGTCTGCCCTTATGCCGCGATTCAGGAACACCAATCGGCTTAAGGTCAGGAATAAAGTCAATACAAAACTCAATGACCTCCTCATTTTAACGGCCCTTGGAGATGCTTCCTTCTGGCCTAGCACGGTTATGAACATATTTCTTTAAGACTCCCATGAACCTCTCAAAGGGGAACATATTGTGTAGAAATACAGGACCCAAAACGTTAATCTCTTCGCATAGGTGAACTAGGACGTGCATCATGATGTTGAAGAAGGATGGTGGGAACACTAACTCGAAACTGACAAGACATTGCACCAAATCATTCTGTAACCTTGGTATGATTTCTAGATCGATTACCTTCTAAGAGATTGCATTGAGAAATGCACATAGCTTCACAATGGCTAATCGAACGTTTTTCGGTAGAAGCCCCCTCAATGCAACCGGAAGCAGTTGCGTCATAATCACGTGGCAGTCATGAGACTTTAGGTTCTGGAACTTTTTCTCTGCCATGTTTATTATTCCCTTTATATTCGACGAGAAGCCAGACGGTACCTTAATACTGAGCAGGCATTCAAAGAAGATTTCCTTCTCTTCTTTGGTAAGAGCGTAGCTTGCATGACCCTGATGTATGCCGTCTTTTCCGTGCATACGTTGCTGGTCCTCCCGTGCCTCAGGTGTATCTTTTGTCTTCCCATACACGCCCAAGAAGCCAAGCAGGGTCACACAAAGATTCTTCGTCACGTGCATCACGTCGATTGCGGAGCGGACCTCGAGGTCTTTCCAATAGGGCAGGTCCCAAAATATAGATTTCTTCTTCCACATGGGTGCACGTCCGTCAGCGTCATTCGGAACAGGTTGTCCACCAGGACCCTTTCCAAAGACCACTTTCAAATCCTTGACCATATCATGTACATCAGCACCAGTACGGTGGCGAGGCTTCGTCCGGTGATCCGCCTCACCTTTGAAATGCTTGCCTTTCTTTCTTATGGGATGCCTGCTCGGAAGAAATCGACGATGTCCCAGGTACACATTCTTATTAGCCAAATATATACTGTCAGTACCGTCCAAACAGTGCGTGCATGCGCGGTATCCCTTGTTTGTCTGTCCTGAAAGGTTACTGAGAGCAGGCCAATCATTGATGGTCACGAACAGCAACGCCTTTAGGTCAAATTCTTCCCCCATGTGCTCATCCCACGCACGTACACCTGTTCCATTCCACAGTTGTAAGAGTTCTTCAACTAATGGCCTTAGGTACACATCAATGTCGTTGCCGGGTTGCTTAGGGCCTTGGATGAGCACTGGCATCATAATGACCTTCCGCTTCATGCACAACCAAGGAGGAAGGTTATACAAACATAGAGTCACAGGCCAGGTGCTATGGTTGCTGCTCTGCTCCCCAAAAGGATTAATGCCATCTGCGCTTAGACCAAACCATATGCTCCTTGCGTCATCTGCAAACTCCTTCCCGTACTTTCTTTC
Organism: Triticum urartu; assembly: GCF_003073215.2. Taxonomy (NCBI): domain Eukaryota; kingdom Viridiplantae; phylum Streptophyta; class Magnoliopsida; order Poales; family Poaceae; genus Triticum; species Triticum urartu. The sequence goes on along the minus strand of NC_053027.1, from coordinate 73,021,044 downwards.
GATTTTTCTCCACTGCGACCCGTCAGCGGGTACTCTCAACTTTCCGTCTTTCTTACGGTCTTCTCTGTGCCATCGCATCGCCTTGGCATGCTCTTTGTTTTGGAATAAACGTTTCAACCGTGCTATTATAAGAGCATACCACATCACCTTGGCAGGAATCTTCTTCCTGGGGCGCTGGCCCTCGGCATCACCAGGGTCATCGCGGCAGATCTTATAGCGCAATGCACCACATACCGGGAAAGCGTTCAAATCCTCGTACTCACCGCGGTAGAGGATGCAATCATTAGGGCATGCATGTATCTTCTGCACCTCTAACCCTAGAGGGCAGACAACCTTCTTTGCTTCGTACGTACTCTCGGGCAATTCGTTGTCCTTTGGAAGCATATCCTTTATCATTACCAGCAACTTTCCAAATCCCTTGTCAGATACACCATTCTCTGCCTTCCATTGCAGCAATTCCAGTGTGGTGCCCAGCTTTTTCTTGTCACCTACGCAATTCGGGTACAACAATTTTTTGTGATCCTCTAACATGCGCTGCAACTTCTTCTTCTCCAAATCACTTGCGCAGTTTCTCTTTGCATCGGCAATGGCCCGACCTAAGATCATCAACGGGCTCATCTGATGCCTCTTCTTCAGCTTCTTCCCGCATTACCGGCTTAGCTTCTTCCCGCATTACCGGCTCAGCTTCTTCCCCCATTGTTGTATCATCGTATTCAGGGAACCCATGGCCAGGATAGCTGTCGTCGTCCTCTTCTTCTTCATTGTCTTCCATCATAACCCCTCTTTCTCCGTGCTTGGTCCAAACATTATAATGGGGCATGAAACCGGTCTTAAACAGGTGGACGTGAATGGTTCTTGACGTAGAGTAATTGTGACCATTCTTACAGCGAGCACATGGACAAGGCATAAAACCATCCGCCCGCTTGTTTGCCTCAGCCGCAAGCAGAAAAGTACGCACGTCCTCAATGAACTGGGGAGAGCATCGGTCATCGTACATCCATTGCCGGCTCATCTTCATTACACAACACCGAATAGACCAAATTAATACAAGTTCATACATAAAGTTCATACAACACTTAAATGCAACAAACAAATAACTCTCTAGCTAAAGCATTTAAATGCAACAACAAATACGATCAAGATCGCAACTAAGGTAACACTGGATCCAACAGCATAATGATACCAAGCCTCACTATCGATGGCATATTTTCTAATCTTTCTAATCTTCAAGCGCATTTTTTCCATCTTGATCTTGTGATCATCGACGACATCGGCAACATGCAACTCCAATTCCATCTTCTCCCCCTCAATTCTTTTCAATTTTTCTTTCAAGTACTCGTTTTCTCTTTCAACTAAATTTAACCTCTCGGCAATAGGGTCGGTTGGAATTTCCGGTTCAGATACCTCCTAGAAAAAATTTCTATGTCAACTTGATGGGCATAATTTGTCATAAACACGAAATGCAACTAGTTTTAAAAGAGAATATACATACCACATCCGAATCATAACAAGGACTAGGGCCGACGGGGACGGATATCAAAACCATGGCACTATATGTATAACAAACAACGTACGGGTAAGATAATTATACGAGTAACTATATATCCAAATCACACAAACATCAATTTTTATATAAAATTTCATGAACAAGAGGCTCACCACAAGGTGGTGCCGGCGACGGGACGGTGCGGGCGATCGACGGTGGCTAGGATGGAGATTTAGAAGGCACTAAGTAAACCACACCTACATATGCAAACTAAGTGTTATTTTTGACCTCAAATTGCATATAAATCAAATACTAGCACATATATATATATCCTCCCAAATTACTAAACTCACAAATTAATCACTATATAAACCAATGCAAGAGCTAATCTAGCAATGAGAGATGAAAGGACAAAGTTACTAACCTTTGTGATCATTTAAATGGATGAGGGCCTTCAAATCTTGACAAATTTTGGGCAAATTTTGTGATGAACTCGAGAGGAAGAAGGAAAGAACAGAGGAGAGGGCCGGAGAGGGAAAAGGGGGAAGAACAGAGTGCTGGTGGACGAAGGGTTTATATAGGACGACATTTAGTACCGGTTCGTGGCACGAACCGGTACTAAAGGTGCTGGAGGGGCCCCACTCTGACAACATCATGCCACCACTCTCATTAGTACCGGTTCGTGGCACGAACCGGTGCTAAAGGTTCGCCACGAACCGGTACTAATGAAAGCGGCCCGGCTAACCGTTGGAACCGGCACTAATGTATACATTAGTGCCGGCTCAAATACAAACCGGCACTAATGTGCTTCACGTTTGACCATTTTTCTACTAGTGACGCCAGATCCGCCCGCCGCCAGGACCGCCCGCACCAGCCGCTCGCCGCACCAGCCGCTCCACGCACCGGCGCGTCCTCCGACGCCCAGCCCGTCACGCCACCGCCACGCGCAGCGCCATCACCACGCCGCCGCGCCGCAGCGCCGCCTCGCCCTGGGATAGCGAGGCACCCCGATCCAGCCGCGTCGGCCCGCGCCAAGGCCGCTGGGAGGGAAGACGAGGAGGCCTCGCCGCCGCCGGCACCGGCCAGGCTTCGCCCGGCCGCGCCCTCTGGCGGCGGCGAGGGAGGAGGAGGGGGCAGGGATTCAAAAAAAATAACATGGAGTAATCCCATCACATATTGTCCCTCTAACCAAACAAAAAAATGGATATCACCATCCATGTAGACTTGTACATATCAGCCAAGAGATTCCATTGGCTCAGAACCATCTTTACCTTCACTGCAAAGCAACTTCAACATCCTAGGGTAAAATGGAGCAAACCTCCAAGATGAAATATTAAGGTGAATGTTGACGCCTCCTTTCATCATGAAACATTCAGCGGTTCCACAGGTGTGGTGATTCGAGATAGCTATGGTGTGTTTATTGCCGCTGCATGTTCCTTGTTGCCCCATGTACCTGATGTTTATACAACAGAAATATTAGCGATGAAACAGTGTCTCATGCTAGCAAATGAGATGGGGCTACACTCAATCAAAATTGAATCAGATTCGGTGGAGGTCATTAACGCATGCTCAGGTCAGGACAGAATCTGGAACGAAGCTTCAGCAATATACGCGGATTGTTTTATCCTGGCTGGCATGATAGATTTAGTTCAGTTTTCGCATTGCTTGAGGGAAGCCAATGTAGCGGCGCATAGTTTAGCAAAGAATGCTTTTGATAAGAATGTAGCTTGTAAATGGGAGGATGATCCCCCAGACTTCCTGATTGAATGCCTTGTAAATGATGTAACTATATTACCTATGCAATAAAGTAGCCATGATGGCATTCCCTCAAAAAAAAGCTTCAACATGCTAGGGCCTAACATCAAGGTAGAAACAAGTATCAGGTTGCAGTTACTGGAACATGAAAAACAAAATAACAACAATGAAAAAATTATTGAAAATGATCATCCAAGTGCAGTTTTGGTCCTTAGTTGGAAACAAATTGGGCTTTCAGTTTTACACCGACAGTAGGCATTAAAACGGTGAACAAGGCCGAGTCTAGTATAGTAATATGTGAAATGAAACTCACTATTTTGAGCTTGTAACATCATAACATAAATCTAGAAGATCACAATATGACTCCATACAAGTTTCTCCAAGGGCAAACGCTATACAGTTCTATTATGCATTCAATACATTTTTGTTATTTTATGAAGCATTTACACTATTATATACACCTCGAATAGCTAAGAAATACAATAACAATGGAGTCTGGCAACTAACTACTCTGTAGAAGGCACCCGGTGGAGCTTTCAACTGGCAAAAATAGTGCTCGGTATGCAACATTAGGTTCTAAAATATAGAATATCTAAACACCAGAATTTATACCTCAAAAGCCCAGAATACTTCTTTATGAGCAATGCATTTTTTTCTGCAACAACTGATGCAAGCTTCCCATTACAAAAGTAAATCCAAACCTGAAAGTTCGAGCATATAAATTAAGCATTAGCATAGAAAATTTCAACCAATTTAAGGAAATAAACATTATTTCACATGCTTGCTTACTTTCCATGACCCCCCTTGGAATCACGTCCTTACAACGAGAATAATTATGGATAATGCATCAACATGAATATACTCTTCTGAATATTGGACATGATACCTCCAATGAAATAAGCTTACCCTTCTGAGCATGTTAAGCTATGCCAATTTTTTATTGGACAGAGTTTGGTTTTACCTATGAGAGCACAATCAAAGTTATGTCGAACAAGTATGTTTTTCAAGCCTCGCAATATTGCATGACCAATAGCTATAGCCATACCTTGCAATCAAGTTCTTGAAATCGTCAACATGACCATCCTGAAAACTGAAGAAAACACGTTCATCACAAAGCCTATGGAGTAGCCAAGCTTACCTTGGGCATGTGCTTGGAGGTGAGCTGCACAGCCTCGTCACAGTGGCCACGTCCCTTTGCATGGTGCATGAAGCCCTAGGCGCATGGTGATCTCGAGACATGTCTGACAGTTGTGGATCAGAAGGCTGGCAGTGGCAGCGGTGGATCGCCCTCAGCGTCGAGCTCTCGAGGATAGGAGCATCATCCGGACCAAATCCTGCATGAGGCACGCCCACCCACCCGATCTCACTGAGACACCAGTTCGCGCAAGGCGGGAAGAGGGAAAGGGTTACGATCGATAAACATGTGAGCAAACAATGTTTCGGTAAGAAAAAAATTGTAATCATGGGAGGTGGTAAAAAATCCAAACGGGTTGGAGGCGGAAGAAAAGGAGAACGCAAGACCGGAGGGGAAACCTTGGATTCTTTTTTAAGTAGTAGAGATAGAGATTTGTATTTCTAATAGGCATAGCTATAATTTATATTGGGCCGAGGATAAAATTACAAAATAACACCATAGTTGGGGATAGGATTAAAAAAACACCAATTATTAGGCATGGTGCTTCATCAAACCTTACCTACGTTTTCCTTTTCCTCTCTTTGTTTTGATTTTCCCCCTCTGATCTCTTGTTTTTACCGGTTTTTCTTGAAACGGTCTTAACTATCCCACATTTTATTGACTTACCAAATAAATTTATGTTTTTTTGTTAACTCAGTAAGTTCTTACCAAATAAAATACTAAATTTATTTAGATAGGTAAATTATGACATTGATTTGATAAACATTTATTTACATAATCACATCAATATGAGCAGGTAAATCCTGAACTAACATACTATTAGAATATGAGAGAAGTGCATATTACACCCCCCAACTCTAGCCCTAGTCTAATATACACCCCCAACTCCAATACCGTCTAATATACACCCCCCAACTCTTAAAACTGGCCATAATTCAACCCTTCCCTCCCTGTTGACCGGTTTTGATCCAGTTTGACCGGTTTTGACTGAGTGAACAGTAAAAATAAAATGTTCCAAGTTTTTTTTGAAAACATTCAAAAATACTTGAGATGTTACATCCATAAATACTTTTTTTTGAAAAAATTCAAAAATGTTCCAAGTTTTTTTCATCAGTGAACAGTAAATTAAAAAAAGTCACCTTTTCAGCATGTTTGGACACCTGAGTAAATTCGAGATGTCCGTAAATTCGATTTTTTTCAGAATTTTAGCTTGGTGAACAGTAAAATCGATTTAACCCTTTTTTTTGCATGGATGATGTTTGAGCGCGTGGTGATTTTTTTTTGGATTTTTTCCCGAATTACTGTTCACCATGCTGAAAATTTTGAATTTTTTTCGAATTTACGGACATCTCAAATTTACTCAGGTGTCCAAACATGCTGAAAAGGTGATTTTTTTTTGAATTTACTGTTAATGCGGTGAAAAAAGTTGGAACTTTCTGAATTTTGTCAAAAAAAATATTTTTTTGTTTTAAAATTTTTTGTTTTTACTGTTCAGTCAAGTCAAAACCGGTCAACAGGGAGGGGAGGATTGAATTCTAGCCGGTTTTGAGAGTTGGGGGTGTATTTTAGACGGTATTAGAGTTGAGGGGTGTATATTAGACTAGGGCTAGAGTTGGGAGGTGTAATATGCACTTCTCTCTTAGAATATTTATATCCTTACAAGGCACAGGCAATTATCTAGTTTTGTTTAAAAAATGTATAGTGTAATAGAAAAAATTCAAGTCGCGCGTTACTGGCCACTAAGCGGTCTTTGACACGGAAAAGTAGTCGTTGTGTGACATAAAGCTCTGCATTCAGCGATGTCCGTAGAGAAGTAGATGCTGCTTTTAGAATGTGCATTTTTCTTGTTGGATCTAATTTGGTGAAGAAAAGACCAAATATTGTGTGCTTGTTTTGTGCTGCACCAAAACACGGGGCACCATGACAGGGTCTGTCCCTCGGATGGTTGTTTCAAATATGTGCATTTTCAGATATGGCTATAGATGTTACGATAATTTAAAACATGTATTGCATGAGATCTAATGTTCTAATATATTTTCATAAATATGAAAAACATAAATACTACAACTTAAAAATCTAGCAGCCCAATTGTAAAACATGTATTGCATGTGCAATTGTACTTGCGTGTGGCCAATGAGGAATGTGCAATTGTAGTTGTACGCGGACACTCGCAAAAAAAAAGTTGTATGCAGACGGCAGGTGTACAACTGTAGACTGTAGTTGCGCCCAGCCAACAAACGTGTACAGTTGTGTGCTCGCCCGACTTCGTGTGTAGATATAGTTAACCTCAGCCAGAGTGTGTCCGCCTTTCATGCACACTAGGGGTTGGGGCGCGACCTGGTGGCGCCTCTTGAGAGAAATCTGGGCGGTGCCAGGTTGAAAGCGCCCATTCCACTTACTTTGGCGACAAATTTTGGAAGAGCTAAATAAGTGACGCTTAAATACAAGGGAGATTAGGGCATCTGAAACACAAAACACTGATGGCATAAGGTAGAACCGGAAAGACAGAGAGAGTTCACACATACTCATTATCTAATGAATCAGTATATGTTGTAAGTTTCTGCAGTGGTAAGAATTCAACATTCAACCAGAAAGACAAAGAGAGCTCACACATACTCATTATCTAATGAATCAGTATATGTTGAAGTTTTTGCAGTGGTAAGAATTCAACATTCAGTTGTGACATGAAGTGCTACACCAAAACAATAAGAGCACAACAACGGAAAGTTTAAAGGGTATTCAAGCTGAATGCTCAAATTAAAATCACCATGAAATGTGAGGAAAATGCCACCCGGTTCTATGTGGATTCTGCGACATGTCTTGCAAGTAACCATATCATTCAATAAGCCAGAAATTTTGTAGACATCAAGTGGAGTCAAAAAGTGCTTGCAATGCTAACCGTCCGAGGAAGACAGTCTTCAGCATGTCTCCTAAGAACAGAGAAACCACCACGGGTACTTGTATCCGAGGTTGCTAGTGTCCTGCAGAAGGAATGTATGACGACTTTCTCGAGCTCTTGTGGTTTAGGACCCAAGCTTGTGAGCTCACCTTACTAATTAAGGGGGTTCAAACAGGAAAATTAATGAACGTACATGTAAACAGAAACATGGAACATTACTAACAAAGAAGACTGCTACATGAAACAGAACTGATATTATATGTGAAGAAATGTACATTGGAAAGGACAAGGCTTTGTTACAAGGTATCTACCATTATGTTTCAGAAGAGTGTCAGGTTGTAGCCCTCATTTTGAAGCTTTGCCTCAATAGTCTCAAACAATAAAGAAGGGTATTATGACTATTATGAGTAAGTCCTCTAGAATATCAACCACTACTGTGGGAACTTATGTGCAGATAATGGAATAGAAAGCAGTACTCTAATCTATCAGCACAAGAGTTACAGAATATGTAGTGTGCCTAAATTAATTCATTAAGAACTTAATTAGACCAGTGTACATTACAAGAGGTCCAAAAAGGCCAAAAGGGAGTGCGGGATGATGCTTCCGTATATTCATATATTTGGATAGTCAAATTGTAGGTGACAGGTAACAAAGGTAACATAGATATACTGGGCTTACATCATATGAGAAACACACAGAGGAGGGAATACGTACCAGAAGAGCATTAACACAAAGAAAGCATTCTGGTAGAAGTTATAGAGAATCATGTATGTCATAGACCGATGGTTCCAGTGCTTGTGCGCAAGAAGCGCTCTATTAAAAAAAATTGCCCCATAACAAATCTGAGGCCATCACTACTTGACAACCTTCTTGACCACATATATACCAAAACTAACATCAGCCATTTGTATCATTGAAATATAATTTGCCCCTGCAAATAGAAAACAAGATCATAGAAAACCAGACTGTCAAGATGAACATGGGAAGATGCCAAATAGTGGAGAAAATAGTTAGCCATGTCTCCAAAATTAAAGGTGACAGTAAAACTGACAAGCTCAATGTACATCAAAAACTTATGTTGGCATAATTCTGCAGTATTGTTTGTTTGATCTTCAATTGTCAGAAATGACTTGTGCCTCTGTACTAATTGTGACGTTCAACAGATAGGGAGCTTATTATTGTATAAAGCCTTATCAGTATATAACTAGATTGCACAGACAGAAATGCAATGCACATCATGTGATTCCACTCCTTCCTCTTAGTCCAGCCCCCTCTTTTCCATAACCCTCTCTCAAATACACATGTCCTCCCTTGAGGGGAAAACATAAATTAGTATGAAAACCATAGATATGGAAAGGAAAAGGAACAAAACATGTATATGGAATTTTGAAGCCATGCCTTCGTAGACCTGCTTCTAACTATAGTGCTATGTGTACAATTATTTTCTTATAAAGAACAAGCCCACAAGAACTACAATATCATTGAATGTATTGTATTTGGAGAACCATAATGAGCAGATCTAGAAGAAAGCCTTTTCGCACCGGTATTTGGAGACAATATGAGGAACAGACACAACCAGATGTCGAGAATGAAGAGTTAGTACCAAAGAGCATACCTCACATGTCGACCGCCGCAGCAGGCGCCTGCTTGAGGTGGTCCAGGAGCCCGCCGCCACCAAGGCTGAGCTAATCGGCATTGGTAGGGATGACGTGGTCAAGCTGCAGTGAGCATGCCGCCTTTCAAGAATAATGCATTTTCTTAAGAATGGATCTAACAAAACATGCTATAGCCAAGTATTCTGGTGCATATGAGTTGCACCCAGATCAACCGCATGCTTATCATAAGGGATTTAAGGCAGTTTCTTCCTTCACAAAATGTCATTCTTTCCAACTAAATATACCATACTTTGAAGAAAATGCATCATATATCCAGTTCATGTTTTCTTCAAAATTGTATGAGTTGAGGGTTCACAATATGTACTAGTGGGCAAGGGCGCTCCGCCGCGCCAGGAAGTTACCCAGATGTTTGCTTGGCTTTTTTGAAAGGGAAGGTTGTTTGGTTGCCTATATATTATTTTAGCTCTATAAAAAGTATTTAGTTGTCCATCACTTTAATGAGTTGGTTTATTTAGCAAATGTGGCATATTCTTAGATAGAAAACATGGCACATTGATAGGTGAACAACACCACAATAGTTCATTTTTAGAGAGCAAAATATACGATATCCACTGTCATTGTCGGAAACAAATGTTCACTGCCATTGTCTTAAAGAGAAGTTCTCAGATGAAACTAAAATTATAATATTATATGCCTAATTTAGCAAGTTACCAGCATGTTAGGAAGCTTTTGAACTGAATGCTTGCTCACAAGAAGTACTACAATTTGTAAAATTTAGCCATTTCTGCATTACTATACCCTTGAGAACAGAAACCGAAGAAATATTTGCAACATGAATGTGTACAATTAGTCTTAAACAAAGAACAGACATAATCTTTGTTGGAAACGGTTTATACCTGCCGTATTGTAATCTAACTCTGTGTTGTTGGTCTTATATATATACGAGATATGTGGAGGCTTTGCCCCACGCAACCCTAAATCAAACTTGGTAACAGAGCCTCTTTTTCCAACCACGCCGTCGCTCGCGTCGAAGCCGCCGTTCGCTCCTTCGTGCCGTCGAAGCTGCCGCTCGCTCGTTCGTGCCGCCGCTCGCTAAAATCGATCGGGCGTCGCCTCTCACTCGTACGCATCGTCGCACGTTCAGCCGATCGCGCGTCGCCGCTCAGTCCCGCGTCACTGCTCGGTCTCGATGGCTTCTGGATCCTCTTCTGCCGCGATGCAACTGGCCATTATCGGTCCGGTTGTGACGCCTCCGGCCGCAACGGCGCCAGTCCCGTCCATCGCGCCTTCCCTTGGCGTACGTCTGGATCGCGGCAACTTCCCGCTATGGCGCACCCTCACCGTGACGCATCTCTCCGGTGCCTCTCTCCATGGCTACCTCGACGGCTCCGTCGCTGCTCCGCCCACAACCATCTCCCAGGGGGCAGGTGATACCGCCACCACTGTGGCAAACCCTGCGTATGCAACGTGGTGGACGCAGGACCAGAAGGTCCTCGGGATGCTCCTCTCCTCCATGACGGAGGACATTGCATCTCAATTGATCAGCTGCAAGTCCGCTGCTGCCGCGTGGACCTCCATCCACGCCATGTTCAGCGCGCAAAACCGTGCCAGGGTTCGGCACATCCGGCGACAGATTCAGTCACTGAAGAAGAACGACATGACTGCCAGCGAGTACATGCACAAGGTGAAGGCTCTTGCCGACGCCATGGCCTCCGCTGGATCCTCCCTCGCTGATGACGAGATCATCGACTACATGCTTACCGGATTGGGCAAGGCCTTCAACCCGATCACGGCTTCGCTCAGCGTCGTGGTCACTCCGGTCGCGCTGACTGACTTCTACTCCATGGTTCTCAACTATGAGGCGCTGCAGCTGTCGCAGCAGGCCGACGATGAGGAGGGGACCTCGTCGGCCAACGCCGTGGCACGGTCCGGTGCTCCCGCCCCCGTCAACCGTCCTCGAGCACCCGACACTGGTCGTGCCACCGACATCCGCCCCGCTGGAGGCTACCCGCAGCAACAGGGGCAGGGCTACCAGCACGGTGGTCAAGACAACCGTTGTAACAACGGCGGTGGAGGAGGCAACGGTCGCAACGGCAATCTTCGCTGGCGCCCGAGGTGTCAGATTTGCAAGAATTGGGGTCACAAAGCCGACACCTGTAAGAAGCGCTTCGATTCAGACTACTCCAGCGGCAATGGCCGCTCGGCATATAATGCATCGACCTCCTCCAACAACTCCACGCACTGGGTTCTGGACTCTGGCACCACACATCACCTGACTAGTGACCTGGAGCGTCTTCAGTTCCGCGAACGCTACGGCGGCCATGATCAGGTTCAGGTGGCCAATGGCTCAGGTTTGTCTATTTCGCATATTGGGCACTCGACCTTAGCCGGTTCTTCTCTACGCCTGAACAATATTTTACATGTTCCAAATATTAGCCAACATCTTCTATCAGTCTATCGTCTTGTGTCGGATAATCGTATCTTCATTGAATTTCATAAATATTTTTTCCTTGTTAAGGACAAAGCCACCAGGAGAATTCTTCTTCGAGGTAGAAGCAAAGGAGGGCTCTACCCTCTTCCACTCGGACGAGCCTTGCATCTGTCCGAGCGTCAAGCGTTGTCTAGCGTCCGTGTCTCCTCATCTCAGTGGCATCAGCGTCTCGGTCATCCATCCAAAAATGTCGTCAGTTCCATTGTTAGGAATAATGATCTCAAGTGTTCAACCTTAGATACTTCTGCTTTAGTTTGTGATGCTTGTCAATGTGGTAAAAGTCGTCAACTATCTTATACTGCTTCTGCTCGTGTGTCTACTATGCCTCTTGAATTAGTTCATACTGATGTTTGGGGCCCTGCTCGTGCTTCCTCTGGGGGGTACAAGTATTATGTGAGTTTTATTGACGACTACTCCCGTTTTTGCTGGATCTATCTACTAAAACATAAGTCTGATGTTGAACAGGTATTCTATGCTTTTCAAGCACATGTTGAGCGCCTTTTGGATGCTAAGCTTAAAGCTGTCCAATCTGACTGGGGGTGAATACCATAAGTTGCACCGTTATTTTCTTCATACGGGCATCTCTCACCGAGTCTCTTGCCCTCACACCTCCCAACAGAACGGCATTGCCGAGCGCAAACACCGACACTTGGTTGAAACTGGTCTTTCCTTGTTGGCTCACTCGTCTCTCCCTTTACGTTATTGGGATGAAGCTTTTCTGACTGCATGTTACCTCATTAACCGCATGCCCACCCCCGTGCTTGGTCAAGATACTCCTATTCATCGTCTTCTGAAAATTCCACCCAACTATACTTTTCTTCGTACCTTCGGGTGTGCTTGTTGGCCTAGTTTGCCGAAGTATAACTCCCACAAACTCGAGTTTCGGTCCAAGATGTGTGTTTTTCTGGGATATAGTCCTATGCATAAGGGGTACAAGTGTCTTGATCGATCTACGGGTCGTATATACATCTCGCATGACGTTATCTTTGACGAATTTGTCTTTCCGTTTGCTACTCCTGGTGTCACTGTTGATGTGTCTACACTTGGAGAGGCTATTTCTTTTCCATCCACAGAACCGGCTACGAGTGCTCATGTGCGTAATTATGACTTAACCTACTTGGCTACTAATCCATCTGGCCTAGCCAGCGTTTCATCTGTGCAGGCTCCGCGACCGGCCACGCTCGACGTACCCGTGGCCATGCAGAACGACGTGCATGGCGGCCAGGCTTCCCAGGCAGGGGTCCCGCTTGCACGTGCGGCTGGCTCTGCCCACGAGTCGGCCTCGCTCGCCTGTGACTTGGCCTCGCCCGCCCGCGCCTCGGCCTCGCGAGCGCCTGGAGTGTCGCCTGGCTCCCCGTGTGCCTCATCGGCCCATGAGCCATCTTCGCCGGCTCCTGTGCCATCGTCGCCAAATCCAGCCTCGTCGCCATGTTCGGCACCGTCGCCATCCTCACCTATGTCTCCGGCCGTCGAGCCCCCTCACCCAATGGTGACTCGTACCCGTGATGCTACTCGTCGTGAGAAGGAATTTACTGATGGGACGGTGCGGTATAATCCTCTTCGTCGTGCTTTCTTTGCGACACCGGTGTCACATCGTGATGCCCTCCGTGAGCCGGCGTGGCGTGATGCTATGGCTGCTGAGTTTGCAGCGCTTCGTCAAAATGGCACATGGGTTTTGGTTCCTCGACCACCTGGCGTTAACATTGTTGGCAGTAAATGGGTGTTCAAGATGAAGCAACACGCTGATGGGTCTGTTGACAAGCACAAGGCTCGCCTCATTGCTCGTGGTTTTACTCAACAGCAAGGTCTTGACTATGGTGATACCTTCAGTCCCGTTGTCAAACCGACTACTATTCGTCTGGTTCTTTCGCTTGCTGTTTCACGAGGATGGAGTTTGAGGCAAGTTGATGTCAGTAATGCATTTCTTCATGGCTTTCTTTCCGAGACTGTGTATATGCAGCAACCACCAGGTTTTGAAGATACTCGGTTTCCTTCACACGTGTGCAAGTTGCAACGGGCTCTTTATGGTCTCAAACAGTCGCCACGTGCTTGGTATGCTCTTCTCAGTGCTCGACTTCTTCAGCTTGGTTTTGTTCCATCCAAGGCGGATGCATCTCTCTTCATCTTTGCTGCGCATGGCGTCCAGATATACATGCTTGTGTATGTTGATGATATTGTTATTGCTGGCTCCACTCCGGCTGCAGTTGAGCGTCTGGTGAGATCTCTCTTCGACAGTTTTCCCATCAAGGATCTTGGTCCTCTCCAGTATTTTTTGGGGCTTGAAGTATCCTACAATTCAGGGGGCATGACGCTGACTCAACGCAAGTATGCACTTGATCTTCTTCATCGTGTGAGTATGGAGAATTGCAGGCCTACCTCTACACCATTATCTGCCACTGAGCATCTGGCTCGTGAGGTTGGCACTCCTTTGGGTGTTGAGGATGCCACTCGATATCGCAGCATTGTTGGAGGACTGCAGTATTTAACGCTCACTCGTCCTGACCTGTCCTTTGCAGTCAACAAGGTTTGCCAGTATTTATCACAACCGACTAATGAGCATTGGGAAGCTGTCAAGCGTATATTGCGTTATGTCAAAGGGACTTTGAGTACAGGATTGAGGATTCGTAAATCTCCTTCCACTGGTGTCAGTATTTTCACAGATGCTGATTGGGCTGGATGCATTGATGACCGCCGTTCTACTAGTGGTTTTGCTGTGTTTGTTGGATCAAATCTTGTCTCATGGAGTTCCAAGAAACAGCCAACTGTCTCTAGATCGAGTACGGAGGCAGAGTATAAAGCTTTAGCTAATGGAGCAGCTGAAGCAATCTGGGTGGAGACCTTACTCAAGGAGCTTGGGGTCTTCAAGCAGCGTACCGCCATTCTGTGGTGTGATAATCTTGGGGCTACGTACCTGACAGCAAATCCAGTCTTTCATGCAAGAACCAAGCACATAGAGATAGATTTTCACACGTACCTGACAGCAAATCCAGTCTTTCATGCAAGAACCAAGCACATAGAGATAGATTTTCACTTTGTGCGTGAGCGCGTTGCTTCTGGTGTGTTAGATGTCAGGTTTATCTCGTCTAATGACCAACTGGCTGATGTATTTACTAAACCGGCCACACGACAGATGTTAGAACGTTTCCGGTCCAATCTGAACCTTGTATGTAGTAGTAGTTCAGATTGAGGGGGTGTGTTGGAAACGGTTTATACCTGCCGTATTGTAATCTAACTCTGTATTGTTGGTCTTATATATATACGAGATATGTGGAGGCTTTGCCCCACGCAACCCTAAATCAAACTACTTCACAAGGTCCAGCGTGGCAAACCATGTCTACAGTTCTCAAATAAGACGTCGCAATATCATCACCGACTTGTTGTTCCAGCCATACATTAGAAATTCCATCCATTAGCATTTGACAACATGACTCAACGATTACCTTACCTCATCAAATCATCGTGACACCTTGTATCCTGCATGGTCAAGTAGTACACCTTCTGATGGCAATAACAAATTCTGGATAAGATTAAGGAAAAATTAGCATGTTGATCTTTTCCAGAAAATAAATAAAATATGATTCCTTGGTCTTCAAGGAAAATAGAAATCATGTTTCATAATTCCAATATGAAACGACTTTATTTGTAGAAGTAAGCAAGGCAAGCAACTCAGCCAAATGGATGCGGTATATACATGAATACATACGTAGCAAAAGGAAATCATATATGCATGGGACATGGGCACAACACAAAAAATTCTTTATGCATATTTCACATACATAACTAAAGTTAATGATCATCTCATGCAAAAATAGTCACTAATTAATTAAATCAATTCATCCAACATTATACTGCTAGTCTGATACAACTTGTACCGAGGATTATTATAAGAGAGCACTTCTAGAGTTATGCAGATATAAACTGTTTGACATTTATGTCAACAAACTACAAACCACCATGCATGTTGTCTGGTCAAGTTCTAACGGGATGACTGTAAAACGATTTACCTTCAAACTAAATTGACAGAAAAATAGATCGGACTCAGCTTAATCTTTGAACTCGTGTAATTAGCACTCAGTCGTTTGCAAAAACAGTTCATCTGGTTATATTTAGTACCTACAAAAGCGAGCATAGAAATGTTTATCCTCACAAACAAAGAATAAGAATACATGTGTAAGACCAATACTATAACTGGTTATCAAGAAAACTAAACAATAGAAGAAACATAAAACAAAGGATGGAAGATGGGACCTACCTGACTAAGAATGCCACAGGATACAGTAGGAATTCCTTCTTTATGGCTGGCTCCCAGAGAATTTCCAAGAATGCATATTGACCAAGCTCATGCAGTCCTCGATAGAGCAAAAATCCAGGGACAACCTTCATAACTAATATCCAACCACCTAAGTAGAAAATACAAACCTTGTTATCTGTAGTCACAACATGTAAATTGAATAGTAGGTTACTGCTAAGTTAGCAGCTTACAGTGAAAAGTTCTATCCTACAGAAAAGGGAAAAGAAATGCCACCTGTAAGCCAGAGCCAAATATATAGATGGCCAATCATTGCAGCAGTAGAATAAACGAAAATTTTCACTTTAAGAAGGAATCTTGACTCAAAATATTAGAGGTTTAAGTCACTGGTTGTGGCTATCTTAACAGATGAAACGGAAGATGCCACAAAAAGGCAAAAAACCAATCTGTAAAATAGTAAAAGTATGTAGATGAGGAAAAAATATGCCATAGTAATTGACTCAGAAGATCAATTTGGATTTTGGAGTACATATATTTGCTTTCCACAAAAACAGAAGCTCACTGAAATATCTGAATTGTACATATATTTGGATTTTGAAGATCAATTAGTTATTTCAAAAATACTCAGTGAAACAAAGAACTCGAAGCTGCATCACACAAGAGAGAAGGGTGCTTCTCTCCATTCCTGAAAATACCTGCAGGTGATGGCGCGCACGGCGAGCAGCATCTCGTCGGGGCTGGCGACCTCGGCGTCGGCCAGCCGCACAAGCGCCCGAGCGGCAGAATCGACGGGGAAGTAGCCCCCAGCGTCCTCCGTGTAGAACGAGAGCGCCTCGCAGGGCTCCGTGAGCGACGCGAGCAGCGCGCCTCCCCCTGCGCCCTCCGATGCGACGGCCGCTACCATCCGACGGAACTTGCCTCCCTTGGGCCTCCCTTTCCCGTCCCCGTCCCCGTCCCTACAAAAAGGAGCATGGCGGCAGGGCGTCTCTTCAGTCCACGCTATCCTTCTGCGTCGAGGATAAACACGATGCTGCAGAGAGGAAGAGTAGGCGGGCAGCGGGGTATAGGAGACGGCGGAGGGAATGGGGATTTTTTTCCTTTCTTTGCGATGAACCCTAGCCTAGATAGCTTGCTCACGGGGACGACTGCAGCGGCGAGATGGCGGAAGATAGGAGGAGGAGGAGGGGCGGCGGCGAGGCGGCGGCTCACGTACCGGGAAGGAGAGGCGACACCGCTGGATAGAAGGCGTGGGGTGGCGGCGCCGAAGAAGAGGACGAGGCGGAGGGCGGAGAAGGGGCTGTGAAGGCAATTTTCTCCTCCTGTCTTTTTCTTAGAATAAAAAGCAAACGATGTGGTGGGCCTGATAAATCTTTTTTTGTCTCGTACTGTTGCCGATGTGGCTATCGCGAGCTATCGCCTTTGATGCGTAGCTGAATGGTCTTAATAACTATAGTTGTCCTCGACATGTGGACGTGCAACGGTAATTGAGCACGTGAAAGAAAAAATTATCGACAAGACAAAGATAAAAAGAATGATGTAAAAGTACTAAAATGAAAAATGATACACCAAAAAGGAAAAATCCACACGAATCCTTGCAGATCTAACGGTTTAGAAGCTGATTGAGAAATTGCAATCCCAGTAATAGATAGATAGGGCTTTGTATGAAAAAGAGCAACGATGTAGATTTTTCAAACATGGCGCACATGCACCCAGATGAACAATAAAATTGAGAAAATAGCAAAAACATCAAATGATTCTAAAAAAATTGTAATAAATATGATCGAGGTGCAAAGTTTCACGAAAATGGATATCCATGGTATTCTAGGCAAGAAGATAAAATTAGAGCCATAAAAACAATTATCTGAAGCAATATGGATGTTCATTTTTCTTTTTTTTTTCTTTGGCAACACATGCATGTCATTTTATTCACGAAACTACGGTCGGTCATATAATTGCTAAAAAATGATTAGAATCATTGATTTTCTTTTGCTATATTTAGATTTTATTATTAATTTGGATGCATATCAACATATGTTCATCGATGTATCTTTGCGCTGTCATACCACACAATAATCGGCAAGCGTGGTGAGCAATCTTCAAATCATTTAACTTAAAAAATGGCACACAATAATCAACAAGAAAAGCTTTATTGATCGTCATCGTCGCGTCAATGATACACAACCGCTCAAAGATCCAAGGTTACATGGCAAGCATAATCAATGACCTTATTGTCATATCAAATGAGAAACAACTGTCTTAAAAATCCAACATGTTACGGGGATGAACACAACCTTCTTAAGAATCCAACATGTTACATTGCATGCTCATCCCCATAACATGTTGGATTTTTAAGACGGATGTTTCTCCTTCGACATGACAATAAGGTCATTGATTATGCTCGGCATGTAACCTTCGATCTTTGAGCGGTCGTGTCTCATTGACGGACGATGAGGATCAATAAAGCTTTTCTTGCTGATTATTTCTCGTGCTCTAAGCCCCCAAAGTTTCGGACAGTTTCCTTGCCACCACTTCCCCTAAACAAAACGGAAGTTTGGGGATCTGATTGGATGACTTTATTTTGTCCGGGCTTCCGCCCATGGATAAGTTTTAAGGGTCTGGTTGAAGACTATCATAACGAGAACACACCATAGAACCACAACGTTGGGTATCTCGGCTGGAAAGGGAAAAAGGAAGTCCATGAGAAAGATATATATGGATTGCTCTATAGAGCATGCGAACTGACAAAACACTTTAGGTTTGTCTAGATATGAATGTTTCTAACAAAAATCTTGCAACAACTAGTCTGAGGCCCCAAAGCATTTTTATTTTTATTAATTTTGCTTTCAGAAACCACAACAAGTCAACTGAATCACAAACAAATGTTCAATTTTCTATCCTAAGCACGGCTATTAATCAACCATTTCCCAAAGAAACGACCATGGTAAGCAAACTCAATCAAATTTTGAAAGGAACGAACATGGTTGAAGGGCAACCATGTCATCAGTAGATTCTAACAGAACACAACAGCACTATTAGCATCATCAATGATGGTGAAAAGTAAAAAAGGACAGAATAGGGTTGTTCTCCCTCAAACTTCTTGTAAATTCAACCCTCTTTATGTTGAAAACACTATGTGTGTCTATTCATTGTTGGTCAAAACTGAAGCCTGAAAGAAGTCAGCATACCGAAGAACAAAATGGAGAAATTAACTTCAAGGCAATGTCTAATTGGTAAACTAAAGTAAAATTAAGGAGGACAAGACAAGCAACCAGTATTTAGCACAATATTATTTCTCATGGATCTATATTAAAAACTACTTTAGAAAAATGCTCTAAAACATATGCTCCCTCCGTCTGAAAAAGCTTGTCCCTCGAATGGATGTATCTAGCACCAAGCTTGGGATAAGCTTTTTCGGACGGAGGGAGTAGGTAACAATTTAATATAAAACATTAATCTTTAGTAGAAAAGGGGTTGAAAATATAAACAATTTAATAAACCCGCAGCTCTCTCTCTCTCTCTCTTGTTCCTCTTTGTATTTCCTTTGCATACATAGTATCTTTTCCAAGCCTTGTTCAACTTTTAGAGGGAAAGCAGATGCAGAAAAGAGCATACAAGTTTAAAAAATTATTCAAAGGCGACAAAGCATTAGAAGATAACTGAGGATGAGGGATGATAAATCAATAATCTGCTCTTGGTTCTCTCTATAGCTTCAACAGAGAGTTGTCACTGGAATAACCAATGGCACTCTGGCAATATATTAGGGAGCCTTGAAAATAGCCTATTGAAACAACAAGAAAAAATATGACAAAACAGCTCAGTATTAATTATTTAAACAAAGGTAATGATTCAGTAATACCAACACCCAGAGAAAAGACACCCACAATAAAAAATGGATGTGCTTTGAAAGGACAAAATGTAATAGCTGCATATAACATATCTAACTTCAATTAATAAGTGGGACTACAGATAAAGTGCATATAAGACCATACCAACTTCAGTAAAGTACGTAGTACAATATTACTAGTTAAGTCTTCCCTACATTTAGCTGCAATAACATGCATAAACAAAAAACATCCGCTGGAATAAGCAAACTTCAAGTAGTCCACTGAAACAACCAGCCTACATCAAGCTACCTTGCAGGACATCTAATAGAACCAAACGTTGCACAATGCCACAAACTAACAGACTGAAGCAGGAATCATCCAAACATAGCAAGAAATAGCTGTCACCAATTTCAAGAGGACTTAAATATAGTGCTGCTCGTGGTTGAATACCAAGCTCTTGCAATGGTCTAAATATCTTTCATGGCAAACTTCAACCAGCAATTGATTGGTGTTCTTCCAGCGTGTCCAAGTACAACAGAACATACGCCAAAAATGCTTCCTGACAACAGTCAGACCCAAGATTGCAGATAACATGCACTTCCTTTAGATCAATGTCATACTTCATCAGTGTGTTATCCTTGCCAGCAACATAGAAAATCAACCGCAATCCGGGTGAATAGCGACAATGTTGTATAAGTAGTGGTGGAAGGACGGATGATCGATCCCATGTGGAAAGTTTCTTTTCTCTAGCAACTGTTCATTGCTCACACGATGCTTCAGTATCCATTCATCTGTATTGTAATCCTCGAGAACCCAGATTGACAAGCTTAGAGGATCGAGGACACTACGAACTATATTCGTGTAACAAAGGTGCCCCTAGGACTGGCCAATAAAAGCAGGCTCAAACTCTGCTTCCTGGTGTGGCACACGAATGATCCTCCATCTCTCCCCATCAGTATTCACTGCCAGTATAGAATAGTTAGGCATGATAAGATGCAAGATGTCATTGAAGAAGACGCTTCTCATGTTAGTGCAGATTCTAAGCTCAGAGATCATGCAACTTCTCTTGAAAGTCCACACCCCTATTCTGGACGAGTAGATTGCTGCACCAGCCAAGCAGTATCTGTTCTCAAACTCGGAGAACTCAAACACACGAAAATGCGAGGAAATGGCTGGATCGAAAGCCAAATAGGTTGTGGGCGTCTTGGCGCGGCGGCAGCCTGGGAGGGTTCGGGCAATTCGAGCCAGGTTCCGGTGGCAGAATTGCACACCACGTAGCGAAACATCTCCGGGAGATCACCGTCGAAGAAGTAGCGGTAGAGGAGTGAAGGAAATATGCTCTAGAGGCAATAATAAAGTTATTGTTTATATTTCCTTATATCATGATAAATGTTTATTATTCATGCTAGAATTGTATTAACCGGAAACTTGATACATGTGTGAATACATAGACAAAACATAATGTCCCTAGTAAGCCTCTACTAGACTAAATCATTCATCAAAGATAGTTATGTTTCCTAACCGTAGACATGAGTTGTCATTTGATGAACGAGATCACATCATTAGGAGAATGATGTGATGGACAAGACCCATCCGTTAGCTTAGCATAATGATCGTTGAGTTATTGCTATTGCTTTCTTCATGACTTATACATATTCCTTTGACTATGAGATTATGCAACTCCCCAATACCGGAGCAATACCTTGTGTGCTATCAAATGTCACAACGTAATTGGGTGATTATAAAGATGCTCTACAAGTATCTCCGAAAGTGTTTGTTGGGTTGGCATAGATCGAGATTAGGATTTGTCACTCCGAGTATCGGAGAGGTATCTTTGGGCCCTCTCGGTAATGCACACCATGATAAGCCTTGCAAGCAATGTGACTAATGAGTTAGTTGCGGGATGATGCATTACAGAACGAGTAAAGAGACTTGCCGGTAATGAGATTGAACTAGGTATGAAGATACCGACGATCAAATCTCGGGCAAGTAACATACCGATGACAAAGGGAATGACGTATATTGTCATTACGGTTTGACCGATAAAGATCTTCGTAGAATATGTAGGAACCAATATGAGCATCTCGGTTCTGCTATTGGTTATTGACCGGAGAGGTGTCTCGGTCATGTCTACATAGTTCTCGAACCCGTAGGGTCCGCATGCTTAATGTTCGATGACGATTTTGTATTATATGAGTTATGTGATTTGGTGACCAAATGTTGTTCGTAGTCTCGAATGAGATCACGAACATGATGAGGAGTCTCAAAATGGGCGAGAGGTAAAGATTGATATATTGGATGATAGTATTCGGACACCGGAAGTGTTTCGGAATGTATCGGGTACATATCGGAGTACCGGGGGGTTACCGAAACCCCCCGGGGGAAGATATGGGCCATATGGGCCATAGGAGGGAGGCACACCAGCCCACATAGGGGTGGCGCGCCCCCCACAAGGGAGGAGTCCGAATTGGAATAGGGGAGGGGCGGCGTCCGCCTTTCCTTCTCCCTCTCTCTCCTTCCCCCTTTCCCCCTCCGATAAAAGGAAGGGGGCCGAATCCTACTAGGAGCCCAAGTAGGACTACTCCTACTTGGGGCGCACCTAGGGCCGGCCTCCTCCCCTCTCCCTCCTTTATATACGGGGGCTGGGGGCGCCTCTAACACATCAATTGTTCCAAGTCGTGTGCGGCGCTCCCCTCCATAGTTTACGCCTCCAGTCATATTCACGTAGTGCGTAGGCGAAGCCCTGCGCGGATCACTTCACCATCGCCGTCACCACGCCATCGTGCTGACGGAACTCTCCCTCGACACTTTACTAGATCAAGAGTTCGAGGGACGTCATCAAGCTGAATGTGTGCAGAACTCGGAGGTGTCATACATCAGTGCTTGATCGTTTGGATCGAGAAGACGTTTGACTACATCAACCGCGTTAAGCTAACGCTTCCGCTTTCGGTCTACGAGGGTACGTGGACACACTCTCCCCCTCTCATTGCTATGCATCTCCTAGATAGATCTTGCGTGAGCATAAGAAATTTTTTGAAATTGCATGCTACGTTCCCCAACAAGGAGGAGGCCGGGAGTCCGCCAACTTGCAGCACTCGTAGCAAGGCAGGAAGGAGAGGGAGGGGTGGACGAGAGCCCCGCGTCCCAGCTCCGGGAGGAGGCTGGAAAAATGGCGGACCTCCTGGGGGGTGCCGCTCGTCCCTGGTGATGTAGAAGACGCCGGCAAGGGTCTGGGGAGCCTCCTGCGGTGGTGGGGGTCCGAGATGAGGCGGTGCCAGCGCCTGGACACGCACTTGGCGCGACACAGCGGCCTAGTGAAGCAAATATGACCTAGAGGCAATAATAAAATTATTATTTATTTCCTTATGTCATGATAAATGTTTATTATTCTAGAATTGTATTAACCGGAAACTTAGTACATGCGTGAATACATAGACAAACAGAGTGTCACTAGTATGCCTCCACTTGACTAGCTCATTGATCAAAGATGGTTATGTTTCCTAACCATGGACATAAGTTGTCATTTGATAAACGGGATCACATCATTAGGAGAATGGTGTGATTGACTTGACCCATTCCCTTAGCTTAGCACTTGATCGTTTTAGTTTACTGCTATTGCTTTCTTCATGACTTATACATGTTCCTGTGACTATGAGATTATGTAACTCCCGATTACCAGAGGAACACTTTGTGTGCTACCAAACGTCACAACGTAACTGGGTGATTATAAAGGTGCTCTACAAGTGTCTCCGATGGTACTTGTTGAGTTGGCATAGATCGAGATTAGGATTTGTCACTCCGATTGTCGGAGAGGTGTCTCTGGGCCCTCTCGGTAATGCACATAACTATAAACCTTGCAAGAAATGCAACTAATGAGTTAGTTGTGGGATAGTGCATTACGGAACGAGTAAAGAAACTTGCCGGTAACTAGATTGAACTAGGTATTGAGATACCGACGATCGAATCTCTGGCAAGTAACGTGCTGATGACAAAGGGAACAACGTATGTTGTTATGCGGTTTGACCGATAAAGATCTTCGTAGAATATGTACGAGCCAATATGAACATCCAGGTTCTGCTATTGGTTATTGACCAGAGACGTGTCTCGGTCATGTCTACATAGTTCTCGAACCCATAGGGTCCGCACGCTTAACGTTCAGTGACGATCGGTAATATGAGTTTATATGATTTGATGTACCTTAGGTAGTTCGGAGTCCCGGATGAGATCGGGTACATGACGAGGAGTCTTGAAATGGTCGAGACGTAAAGATCGATATATTGGACGACAATATTCGGACATCGGAAAGGTTCCGAGTGATTCGGGTATTTTTCGGAGTACCCGGGAGTTACGAGAATACGGGGAAGAAGTATTGGGCCTCATGGGCCACGTGGTGGAAGAGAGGAGGCAGGGCGCGCGGCCCCCCTAGCCCAAACCGAATTGGACTAGGGGGTCGGCCCCCCTTTCCTCCTTTCCTCCCTCTCCTTCCTTCTCCCTCTCTCCTTCCTTTCCTCCTCCTAATAGGAGTAGGAAAGGGGAGTCCTACTCCAACTAGGAGGAGGACTACTCCTCCTGGCGTGCCCTACAGGGGTCGGCCAGCCTCCCCCCTTGCTCCTTTATATACGGGGGCAAGGGGCACCCTAGAACACACAAGTTGATTGTTCCAAGCCATGTGCGGTGCCCCCCTCCACCATAATTCACCTCGATCATATTGTAGCGGTGTTTAGGCGAAGCCTTGCGTCGGTAGCAACATCATCACCATCATCACGCCGTCGTGCCGACGGAACTCTCCCATGAAGCTCTGCTGGATCGGAGTTCGTGGGATGTCATTGAGCTGAACGCGTGCTAAACTCGGAGGTGTCGTGCGCTCGGTACTTGGATCGGTCGGATCGTGAAGACGTTCAACTACATCAACCATGTCTCATAACGCTTTCGCTTATGGTCTACGAGGGTACGTGGACGATACTCTTCCCTCTCGCTACTATCCATCACCATGATCTTGCGTGTGCGTAGGAAATTTTTGAAATTACTACGTTCCCCAACAGTGGTATCAGAGCCAGGTTTATGTGTAGATGTTATATGCACGAGTAGAACACAAAGGAGTTGTGGGCGTGGGTATATACATATTGCTTGCTGTCACTAGTTGTTTCTTGATTCAGCGGTATTGTTGGATGAAGCGGCCCAGACTGACATTACGCGTACGCTTATGCGAGACTGGTTCTACCGACGTGCTTCACACACAGGTGGCTGGCGGGGGTCAGTTTCTCCAACTTTAGTTGAATCGGATTCTATGAACAGGGTTCTTTCTGAAGATCAAAAAGCAATCACTATACCGCGTTGTGGTTTTTGATGCGTAGGTAAGAACGGTTCTTGCTCAGCCCATAGCAGCCACATAAAACTTGCAACAACAATGTAGAGGACGTCTAACTTGTTTTTGCAGGGCTTGTTGTGATGTGATATGGTCAAGACGTGATGAAATATAAGTTGTTGTATAAGATGATCATGTTTTGTTGAAGTTATCGGCAACTTGTAGAAGCCTTATGGTTGTCTCTTTATTGCATAAGATGCAAGCGCCAAATAATTGCTTTACTTTATCGCTATGCGATAGCAATAGTTGCAAGAGCAATAGTTGACGAGACGACCATGTGATGACACATTGATAGAGATCAAGATGATGGAGATCATGGTGTCATGCCGGTGATGATAGAGATCATGATGGTACTTTGGAGATGGAGATCACAGGCGCAAGATGATCGTGGCCATATCATGTCACATATTTTGATTGCATGTGATGTTTATCCTTTATGCATCTTATTTTGCTTAATTCGGTGGTAGCATTATAAGATGATCTCTCACTAAATTTCAAGGTACAAGTGTTCTCCTTGAGTATGCACCATTGCCAAAGTTCGTCGTGCCAAGACACCACGTGATGATCGGGTGTGATAAGCTCTACGTTCATATACAACGGGTGCAAGCCAGTTTTGCACACGCAGAAATACTCGGGTTAAACTTGACGAGCCTAGCATATGCAGATATGGCCTCGGAACACTGGAGACTGAAAGGTCGACCGTGAATCATATAGTAGATATGATCAACATAGTGATGTTCACCATTGAAAACTACTCCATCTCACAAGTATAGGGGATCGCAACAGTTTTTGAGGGTAGAGTATTCAACCCAAATTTATTGATTCGACACAAGGGGAGCCAAAGAATATTCTCAAGTATTAGCAGCTGAGTTGTCAATTCAACCACACCTGGAAACTTAATATCTGCAGCAAAGTGTTTAGTAGCAAAGTAATATGATATTGGTGGTAACGGTAGCAAAAGATAACGATAGCAAAAGTAATATTTTTGGTGTTTTGTAATGATTGTGACAATAGCAACGGAAAAGTAAATAAGCGAAGAACAATATATGAAAATCTCGTAGGCATTGGATCGGTGATGGAGAATTATGCCGGATGCGGTTCATCATGTAACAGTCATAACCTAGGGTGACACAGAACTAGATCCAATTCATCAATGTATAGGCATGTATTCCGAATATAGTCATACGTGCTTATGGAAAAGAACTTGCATGACATCTTTTGTCCTACCCTCCCGTGGCAGCGGGGTCCTAGTGGAAACTAAGGGATATTAAGGCCTCCTTTTAATAGAGTACCAGACCAAAGCATTAACACATGGTGAATACATGAACTCCTCAAACTATGGTCATCACCGGTAAGTATCCCGATTATTGTCACTTCGGGGTTAACAGATCATAACACATAATAGGTGACTATAGACTTGCAAGATAGGATCAAGAACTCTAATATATTGATGAAAACATAATAGGTTCAGATCTGAAATCATGGCACTCAGGCCCTAGTGACAAGCATTAAGCATAGGAAAGTCATAGCAACATCAATCTCAGAACATAGTGGATACTAGGGATCAAACCCTAACAAAACTAACTCGATTACATGATAGATCTCATCCAACCCATCACCGTCCAGCAAGCTTACAATGGAATTACTCACGCACGGCGGTGAGCATCATGAAATTGGTGATGAAGGATGGTTGATTATGACGATGGCGATAGATTCCCCTCTCCTGAGCCCCGAACGGACTCCAGATCAGCCCTCCCATGAGGTTTTAGGGCTTGGCGGCAGCTCCGTATCGTAAAACGCGATGAATCCTTCTCTCTGATTTTTTTTCTCCCCGAAAGCAAATATATAGAGTTGGAGTTGAGGTCGGAGGATCTCCAGGGGGCCCACGAGGTAGGGGGCGCGCCCCCCACCCTCTTGGACAGGTGGTGGGCCCCCTGGTCTTCATCTTTTGCAAGGATTTTTTATTATTTCCGAATAGATGTTCCATGAAGTTTCAGGTCATTCCGAGAACTTTTGTTTCTGCACATAAATAACACCATGGTAATTCTGCTGAAAACAGCGTCAGTCCGGGTTAGTTCCATTCAAATCATGCAAGTTAGAGTCCAAAACAAGGGCAAAAGTGTTTGGAAAAGTAGATACGATGGAGACGTATCAACTCCCCCAAGCTTAAACCTTTGCTTGTCCTCAAGCAATTCAGTTGACAAACTTGAAGTGATAAAAAAAACTTTTACAAACTCTGTTTGCTCTTGTTGTTGTAAATATGTAAAGCTAGCATTCAAGTTTTCAGCAAAGATTATAAACTAACCATATTCACAATAACGCTTAGGTCTCATGTTATCAACTAGCGAGCAATAATAATAAATCTCAGATGACAACACTTTCTCAAAACAATCATAATATGATATAACAAGATGGTATCTCGCTAGCCCTTTCTGAGACCGCAAAACATAAATGCAGAGCACCTTTAAAGATCAAGGACTGACTAGACATTGTAATTCATGGTAAAAGAGATCCAGTCAAGTCATACTCAATGTAAACTAATAGTAATGAATGCAAATGACAGTGGTGCTCTCCAACTGGTGCTTTTTAATAAGAGGAGGATGACTCAGCATAAAAGTAAATAGATAGGCCCTTCGCAAAGGGAAGCAGGGATTTGTAGAGGTGCCAGAGCTCGGTTTTAAAATAGAGATGAATAATATTTTGAGCGGTATACTTTCATTGTCAACATAACAACCAAGAGATGGCGATATCTTCCATGCTACACACATTATAGGCGATTCTCAAACAGAATGGTAAAGTTTATACTCCCCCTCCACCAACAAGCATCAATCGATGGCTTGCTCGAAACAACGAGTGCCTCCAACTAACAAGAGTCCCAGGGGGAGTTTTGTTTGCAATTATTTTGATTTGATTTGCATAAAGCATGGGACTGGGCATCCCAGTGACCAGCCACTTTCTCGTGAGTGAGGAGCGGAGACCACTCCTCTTGAGAATAACCCGCCTAACATGGAAGATACGGACAGCCCTAGTTGATACATGAGCTATTCGAGCATACAAAACAGGATATTTATTTGAAGGTTTAGAGTTTGGCACATACAAATTTACTTGGAACGGCAGGTAGATACCGTATATAGGTAGGTATGGTGAACTCATATGGAATAACTTTGGGGTTTATGGGATTGGATGCACAAGCAGTATTCCCGCTTAGTACAGGTGAAGGCTAGAAAAAGACTGGGAAGCAACCAGCTAGAGAGCGACAACAGTCATGAACATGCATTAAAATTAATCAACACCGAATGCAATCATGAGTAGGATATAATGCATCATGAACATAAATATCGTAGAGGCTATGTTGATTTTGTTTCAACTACATGCGTGAACATGTGCCAAGTCAAGCCACTCGAATCGTTCAAAAGAGGATACCACCCTATCATACCACATCACAACCATTTTAATAGCATGTTGGCACGCAAGGTAAACCATTATAAGCTCCTAGCTAATTAAGCATGGCATAAGCAACTATAATCTCTAATTGTCATTGCAAACACGTTTATTCATAATAGGCTGAATCAGGAACGATGAACTAATCATATTTACAAAAACAAGAGAGGTCAAGTTCATACCAGCTTCTCCCATCTCAATCAGTCCATCATATATCGTCATAATTGCCTTTCAATTGCACGACCGAACGATGTGGATAATAATAATAATAATAATAATAATAATAATAATAATAATAGTGCACGTGCATTGGACTAAGCTGGAATCTGCAAGCATTCAATAAACAGGAGAAGACAAGGCAATATGGGCTCTGCATATAAGAGCCACTTCAACAATTTAATCATGGTCTTCTCCTATCGACCCCCAAAGAAAAGAAAAAGAAATCGAACTATTTACACGGGAAAGCTCCCAACAAGAAAAAAGAAGAATAAGAAATCTTTTTGGGTTTTCTTTTTAATTACTATTACAAGCATGGAAATTAAAACTAGCTAAAAGCTACAGCTAATTTTTTTGTTTTTTCTTAATGTTTATTAAACACACAAGAAGAAAGCATAAAAGATAAAATAAACTAGCATGGATATTACAATGAAAAAGTATGAGCACCGACATCTAGCAATGAGTGTGTGAACATAAATGCAATGTCGGTGGGAAATACGTACTCCCCCAAGCTTAGGCTTTTGGCCTAAGTTGGTCTATGGCCACAGTTGGCCTGGCGGATATCCATAGTAATAGTTGGGGTCGTACTGCGAAGAAGAAGACTCTGATTGCCACTGGTTGGCAATCATCTCCGGATCTTACTAGTAATTAGACTGTCGTGGAGGATCAACTTGTGGTTCCGACTCTGGCTCTATGGCGATGTAGGGTTCCGGTAGGCGTGAATAGCCTCCAACGGAACAAGGTACTTGCCTGCAGATAAATCAAACAAGGAAGGAGCAGGCAGGGTAATAGTCTCAGGATGATGTTTATCAAAGAACAATTTGTATTTGAGCTCATTTTCCCTATTCTTAACAATAAAATCGTGTGCTACCATACTCTTATAATCTAAATAAACAGGAGGCAGCAATTTTTCTTCCTTCTCATAATGCCTAATAGGTATGTTAAAATGTGCAGCTAGGCGCGAGGCGAAGATGCCTCCAAAGACGGGGCCCTTAGTATGGTTAAGATTTAACCGCTTTGCAATAATAGCACCCATGCTGAATGTATCATCACGAAATAAGGCGTGGAACAAAATAACAATATCAGGGGCACTCAGGTTTCCACAATTTTCGCGCCCAATTAAGCATCTACTAGCAAATATAGCAAGGTAACGTAGAACAGGAAAGTGTATTCTAGTAGTTCGTGCATCGAAAACCTTCCTCGCTTCCCCTACAGTGATGGTATCAATAAACCCATCCACATCGCCGCGATGTGGTTCCTCTATGATGCCCTCGAAAGGGATCAAACAAACCCGACAAAAATCACGAAGTGACATCTTCTTATGCTCATCATATAAATAAAACTCCACCGTAGGTGGTGAGCTCCTAGCATGGAAATGAAAGTTTTGCACAAAGATATTGGTGAGTAAGAGATACTGTTCGCACTGGTCGTGGAGGAAGGCGGTGAGGCCTGCATTCTCAGCCAATTTATAGAAATCATCATAAATCCCGGCTGCTCTCAGGAAATCATCACAAGGTCATTCACACGGCTGAACCTCCGTGATGCGAGGCAGATTATATTTGAGCATGTTTGCTTCTTCATTTTGCTTTTCCTTCGAGCTTCGGCTCGATGAGCCCCTCAAAAATCTCTTCATTATTTTCTGAAAAATTCTGAAATTTTTAGTAACTTCAAATAAAAGTGGACCAAACTCAACAAAATTGATAGCAACTACTCCTACAAGTGCCTAGAGCCTATATCATGCATCAAAACTACTTGGAACCACATAAATTTTACATGCAAGCTCAAGAACAGGGTCACCTAAGCAGCAAAAATATGCAATGAATAAAGCACTAGAACTAAAACTAATTGGACCATTGGAGGAGTTACATACCAAGGAACAATCCCCAAAAGCAGTTTTGTGAGAGGTGCTTTGAGCAAGGAGATCGAAAATCGCAGCAAAATGAGCTAGAACTCGTGCTTGAGCTGGATAATGGTGTTTGTGGGAGGAAGGAGTGTGTGGGTGCAGGAATAAATGGAGGAGGGCCATCATGGGCCCACGAGGTAGGGGGCGCGCCCAGGGGGTAGGGCGCGCCCTCCACCCTCGTGGCCAGGTGGATGCCCCCCTGATGTGTTCTTAGTGAAAAATATTCTCAAATATTCCAAAAAAATTATATTTAAATTTCAGGGCATTTGGAGAACTTTTATTTTCGGGGTATTTTTATATTGCACGGATAATCAGAAAACAGACAGAAATTACTATTTTTGCTTTATTTAATATAAATAACAGAAAGTAGAAAGAGGATACAGAGAGTTGTGTTTTCTAAATTCATCCATCTCATGATCATCAAAAGGAATCCATTAACAAGGTTGATCAAGTCTTGTTAACAAACTCATTCCGAATAACATGGAACCGGAGAATTTTCGAATAACACTAGGTTACCTCAACGGGGATATGCGCATCCCCAATAATAAGAATATCATATTTCTTCTTGACAACAGGAAGAGCAAATTCAAAACCTCCAAAAATAATCGATGGAATTTTTCCAATAGAATTGATATTGTGGACTTGAGGTTGTTTCCTCGGAAAGTGTACCGTATGCTCATTACCATTAACATGAAAAGTGGCATTGCCTTTGTTGTAATCAATAACAGCCCCTGCGGTATTCAAAAAAGGTCTTCCAAGAATAATAGACATACTATCGTCCTCGGGAATATCAAGAATAATAAAGTCCGTTAAAATAGTAACATTTGCAACCACAACAGGCACATCCTCACAAATACCGACAGGTATAGTAGTTGATTTATCAGCCATTTGCAAAGATATTTCAGTAGGTGTCAACTTATTCAAATCAAGTCTATGATATAAAGAGGGCATAACACTAACACCGGCTCCAAGATCACATAAAGTAGTTTTAACATAGTTTCTTTTAATGGAGCATGGTATAGTGGGTACTCCTGGATCTCCAAGTTTCTTTGGTATTCCACCCTTAAAAGTATAATTAGCAAGCATGGTGGAAATTTCAGCTTCTGGTATCTTTCTTTTATTTGTAACAATATCTTTCATATACTTAGCATAAGGATTCATTTTGAGCATATCAGTTAATCGCATACGCAAAAAGATAGGTCTAATCATTTCAGCAAAGCGCTCAAAATCCTCATCATCCTTTTTCTTGGATGGTTTGGGAGGAAAAGGCATGGGTTTTGAACCCAAGGCTTCTCTTTCTTTACCGTGTTTCCTAGCAACAAAGTCTTTCTTATCATAACGTTGATTCTTTGATTGTGGGTTATCAAGATCAACAGCAGGTTCAATTTCTATATCATTATCATTACTAGGTTGAGCATCAACATGAACATTATCATTTACATTATCACTAGTTTCATGTTCATTACCAGATTGTGTTTCAGCATCAGAAATAGAAATATCATTTGGATTCTCAGTGTTTCAGCAATAGGTTCACTAGAAGCATGCAAAGTCCTATCATTTTTCTTTTTCTTCCTTTTAGAAGGACTAGGTGCATCTATATTATTTCTCTGAGAATCTTGCTCAATTCTCTTAGGGTGGCCTTCAGGATACAAAGGTTCCTGAGTCATTTTACCAGTTCTAGTAGCCACTCTAACAGCATAGTCCTATATTCTTACTATTCAATTCATTGAGCAAATCATTTTGAGCAGTACTTGTTCTACTTGAGTGGTAACCATAGAAGCATGTTTACTAATAAGTTTAAGTTCACCTTTGATATTAGCCATATAATCACCCAAGTGTTCAAGCATATCAGCACTCGTTTTAATTCTCTACCAAAATAAGCATTGAAGTATTCTTGCTTAACCATAAATTTATCAAACTCATCTAAGCATGGGCTAGCAAACTTAGTAAATGGGATTTCAGCCTTATCATATCTATAGAGAGAATTTACCTTTACTACGTGTGTCGGGTTATCAAGACCATGTGTTTCTTTAATAGGTGATGGATTAAAATCATATATTTCTTCAACATGCGGTAAATTAAGACCATGTATTTCTTCAATAGGAGGTAAATTCTTAACATCTTCAGATTTAATACCCTTTTCTTTCATGGATTTCTTTGCCTCTTGCATATCTTCAGGACTGAGAAATAGAATACCCATCTTCTTCGGAGTTGGCTTAGGAGTTGGCTCAGGAAGTGTCCAATTATTTTCATTTGTCAACATATTATTCAATAAAATTTTAGCTTCATCTGGCATTCTTTCCCTGAAAACAGAACCAGCACAACTATCTAGGTAATCTCTGAAAGCATCGGTTAGTCCATTATAAATGATATCAAGTATTTCATTTTTCTTAAGAGGGTGATCAGGCAAAGCATTAAGTAATTGGAGAAGCCTCCCCCAAGCTTGTGGGAGACTCTCTTCTTCAATTTGCACAAAATTATATATATCCCTTAAGGCAGCTTGTTTCTTATGAGCAGGGAAATATTTAGCTGAGAAGTAATAAATCATATCCTGGGGACTACGCACACAACCAGGATCAAGAGAATTAAACCATATCTTAGCATCACCCTTAGTTGAGAACGGGAATATTTTAAGGATATAAAAGTAGCGAGTTCTCTCATCATTAGTGAACAGGGTGGCTATATCATTTAATTTAGTAAGATGTGCCACAACAGTTTCAGATTCATAGCCATAAAAAGGATCAGATTCAACCAAAGTAATTATATCAGGATCAATAGAGAATTCATAATCCTTATCAGTAACAAAGATAGGTGAAGTAGCATAAGCAGGATCATATTTCATTCTAGCGTTCAGAGTTTTTTGTTTAAGCTTAGCTAATAATTTCTTAAGATCACTTCTATCATTGCAAGCAAGAAAGTCTCTTTTAGTTTCATATTTATTAGGAGAGACTTCATAATCAGTTTCATCAGTATTATCAGTTTCAATAATTTCATTCTCTCTAGCCCTAGCAAGTTGTTCATCAAGAAATTCACCAAGTGGCACAGTTGTATCAAGCATAGAAGTAGTTTCATCATAAGTATCATGCATAGCAGAAGTGGCATCATCAATAATTTGCGACATGTCAGAATCAATAGCAAAAGCAGGTTTAGGTGTCACAAGCTTACTCAAAACAGAAGGTGAATCAAGTGCAGAGCTAGATGGCAGTTCCTTACCTCCCCTCGTAGTTGAGGGATAAATCTTGGTTTTTGGATCTCTCAAGTTCTTCATAATGATAAGCAGATATAAATCCCAAGTGACTCAAAGAATAGAGCTATGCTCCCCAGCAACGGCGCCAGAAAATAGTCTTGATAACCCACAAGTATAGGGGATCGCAACAATTTTCGAGGGTAGAGTATTCAACCCAAATTTATTGATTCGACACAAGGGGAGCCAAAGAATATTCTCAAGTATTAGCAGCTGAGTTGTCAATTCAACCACACCTGGAAACTTAATATCTGCAGCAAAGTGTTTAGTAGCAAAGTAATATGATAGTGGTGGTAACGGTAGCAAAAGATAACGATAGCAAAAGTAATATTTTTGGTGTTTTGTAATGATTGTGACAATAGCAACGGAAAAGTAAATAAGCGAAGAACAATATATGAAAAGCTCGTAGGCATTGGATCGGTGATGGAGAATTATGCCGGATGCGGTTCATCATGTAACAGTCATAACTTAGGGTGACACAGAACTAGCTCCAATTCATCAATGTAATGTAGGCATGTATTCCGAATATAGTCATACGTGCTTATGGAAAAGAACTTGCATGACATCTTTTGTCCTACCCTCCCGTGGCAGCGGGGTCCTAGTGGAAACTAAGGGATATTAAGGCCTCCTTTTAATAGAGTACCGGACCAAAGCATTAACACATAGTGAATACATGAACTCCTCAAACTACGGTCATCACCGGAAGTGGTCCCGATTATTTTCACTTCAGGGTTGCCGGATCATAACACATAGTAGGTGACTATAGACTTGCAAGATAGGATCAAGAACTCTCATATATTCATGAAAACATAATAGGTTCAGATCTGAAATCATGGCACCCGGGCCCTAGTGACAAGCCTTAATCATAGCAAAGTCATAGAAACATCAATCTCAGAACATAGTGGATACTAGGGATCAAACCCTAACAAAACTAACTCAATTACATGATAAATCTCATCCAACCCATCACCGTCCAGCAAGCCTACGATGGAATTACTCACGCACGGCGGTGAGCATCATGAAATTGGTGATGGAGGATGGTTGATGATGACGATGGCGACGGATTTCCCTCTCCGGAGCCCCTAACGGACTCCAGATCAGCCCTCCCGAGAGAGTTTAGGGCTTGGCGGCGGCTTCGTATCGTAAAACGTGATGAATCTTTCTCTTATTTTTTTCTCTCTGATTTTTTTCTCTCCGAACATGAATATATAGGGTTGGAGTTGAGGTCGGAAGAGCTCCAGGGGGGCCACGAGGTAGGGGGGCGCCCCCCCCCCCACCCTCGTGGCCAGGGTGTGGGCCCCCTGGTCTTGATCTTTTGCCAGTATTTTTTATTATTTCCAAAAATAGTCTCCGTGAAGTTTCAGGTCATTCCGAGAACTTTTGTTTCTGCACATAAATAACACCATGGCAATTCTGCTGAAAACAGCGTCAGTCCGGGTTAGTTCCATTCAAATCATGCAAGTTAGAGTCCAAAACAAGGGCAAAAGTGTTTGGAAAAGTAGATACGACGGAGACGTATCATCTATCTAAGTGGGAGTTCTTAAGTAATATGATTAATTGAACTTTAATTTATCATGAACTTAGTCCTGATAGCATTTGCATAACTATGTTGTAGATCAATAGCTCGCGATGTAGCTCCCCGTTTATTTTGATATGTTCCTAGAGAAAAACTAAGTTGAAAGATGTTAGTAGCAATGATGCGGATTGGATCCGTGATTTGAGGATTATCCTCATTGCATAGAAGAATTATGTCCTTGATGCACCGCTAGGTGGCAGACCGATTGCAGGAGCAGATGCAGACGTTATGAACGTTTGGCGAGCTCGTTATGATGACTACTTGATAGTTTAGTGCACATGATTTACGGCTTAGAATCGGGGCTTCAACGATGTTTTGAACGCCATGGAGCATATGAGATGTTCCAAGAGTTGAAATTAGTATTTCAGACTCATGCCCATGTTGAAAGGTATGAGACCTTTGACAAGCACTTTGCCTACAAGATGGAGGAGAATAGCTCAACTAGTGAGCATGTGCTCAGAATGTCTGAGTACTACAATCACTTGAATCAAGTGGGAGTTAATCTTCTAGATAAGATAATGATTGACAGAGTTCTCTAGTCACTACCACCAAGTTACTGGAACTTCGTGATGAACTATAATATGCAAGGATAACGGAAACAATTCCCAAGCTCTTCATGATGTTGAAATCGACGAAGGTAGAAATCAAGAAAAGCATCAAGTGTTGATGGTTGACAAGACCACTAGTTTCAAGAAAAGGGCAAAGAGAAGAAAGGGAACTTCAAGAAGAACGGCAAGCAAGTTGCTGCTCAAGTGAAGAAGCCCAAGTCTAGACCTAAGCCCGAGACTAAGTGCTTCTACTGCAAAGGGACTGGTCACTGGAAGCATAACTGCCCCAAGTATTTGGCGGATAAGAAGTATGGCAAAGTGAACAAAGGTATATTTGATATACATGTTATTGATGTGTACTTTACTAGTGTTTATAGCAACCCCTCGGTATTTGATACTAGTTCAGTTGCTGAGATTAGTAACTCGAAACGGGAGTTGCAGAATGAACAGAGACTAGTTAAGGGTGAAGTAACGATGTGTGTTGGAAGTGGTACCAAGATTGATATGATCATCATTGCACACTCCCTATACTTTCAGGATTAGTGTTGAACCTAAATAAATGTTATTTGGTGTTTGCGTTAAGCATGAATATGATTTGATCATGTTTATTGCAATGCGGTTATTCATTTAAAGTTAGAGAATAATTGTTGTTCTGTTTACATGAATAAAACCTTCAATGGTCATACACCCAAGGTGAATGGTTTATTGAATCTCGATCGTAGTGATACACATATTCATAATATTGAAGCCAAAAAATCCAAAGTTAATAATGATAGTGCAACTTATTTGTGGCACTGTCGTTTAGGTCATATTGGTGTAAAGCGCATGAAGAAAATCCATGCTGATGGGCTTTTGGAATCACTTGATTATGAATTAGTTGATGCTTGCGAACCATGCCTCATGGGCAAGATGACTATGACTCCATTCTCCGGAACAACGGAGCGAGCAACGGACTTGTTGGAAATAATACATACTGATGTATGTAGTCCGATGAGTGTTGAGGCTCGCGGCAGGTATCGTTATTTTCTGACCTTCACAGATGATTTGAGTAAGATATGGGTATATCTTCTTGATGAGACATAAATTTAAAACATTTGAAAAGTTCAAATAATTTTAGAGTGAAGTGGAAAATCATCGTAACAATAAAATAAAGTTTCTACGATCTGATCGTGGAGGAGAATATTTGAGTTACGAGTTTGGTCTTCATCTGAAACAATGCGGAATAGTTTCGCAACTCACGCCGCCTGGAACACCACAGCGTAATGGTGTGTCCAAACATCGTAACCATACTTTATTAGATATGGTGCAATCTATGATGTCTCTTACCGATTTACCATTATCGTTTTGGGGTTATGCGTTAGAGACAGCTGCATTCACGTTAAATAGGGCACCATCTAAATCTGTTGAGACGACGCCATATGAACTGTGGTTTGGCAAGAAACCAAAGTTGTCGTTTCTTAAAGTTTAGGGTTGCGATGCTTATGTGAAAAAGTTTCATCCTGATAAGCTCAAACCCAAATCGGAGAAATGTGTTTTCATAGGATACCCAAAGGAGACAGTAGGGTACACCTTCTATCACAGATCCGAAGGCAAGACATTCGTTGTTAAGAATGGATCCTTTCTAGAGAAGGAGTTTCTCTCGAAAGAAGTGAGTGGGAGGAAAGTAGAACTTGATGAGGCCACTGTACCTGCTCCCTTATTGGAAAGTAGTTCATCACAGAAATCTGTTCCTGTGACTCCTACACCAATTAGTGAGGAAGCTAATGATGATGATCATGTAACTTCAGATCAAGTTACTACCGAACCTCGTAGGTCAACCAGAGTGAGATCCACACCAGTGGTACGGTAATCCTGTTCTGGATGTCATGTTACTTGACCATGACGAACCTACGAACTATGAGGAAGCGATGATGAGCCCAGATTCCGAGAAATGGCTTGAGGCCATGAAATCTGAGATGGGGTCCATGTATGAGAACAAAGTATGGACTTTGATTGACTTGCCCGATGATCGGTGAGTCATTAAGAATAAATGGATCTTCAAGAGGAAACCAGATGTTGATAGTAGTGTCACTATCTACAAAGCTCGAATCGTCGCAAAAAATTTCAACAAGTTCAAGGTGTTGACTACGATGAGATTTTCTCACTCGTATCGATGCTTATAAGTCTGTCCTAATCATGTTAGCAGTTGCCGCATTTTATGAAATCTGACAAATGGATGTCAAAACTATATTCCTTCATGGATTTCTTAAAGAAGAGTTGTATATGATGCAACCAGAAGGTTTTTTTGATCCTAAAGGTGCTAACAAAGTGAGAAAGCTCCAGTGATCCATCTATGGACTGGTGCAAGCATCTCGGAGTTGGAATATATGCTTTGATAGAGTGATCAAAGCATATTGTTTTATACAGACTTGCGGTGAAGCATGTATTTACAAGAAAGTGAGTGGGAGCACTAGAACATTTCAGATAAGTATATGTGAATGACATATTGTTGATCGGAAATAATGTAGAATTTTCTGGAAAGCATAAAGGAGTGTTTGAAAAGAGTTTTTCAAAGAAAGACCTCGATGAAGCTGCTTACACATTGAGCATCAAGATCTATAGAGATAGATCAAGACGCTTGATAAGTTTTTTCAATGAGTACATACCTTGACAAGATTTTGAAGTAGTTCAAAATGGAACAGTCAAAGAAGGAGTTCTTGCCTGTGTTGCAAGGTGTGAAGTTGAGTAAAGACTCAAAACCCGACCACAACAGAAAATAGAAAGAGAATGAAAAGTCATTCCCTATGCCTCAGTCATAGGTTCTATAAAGTATGCTATGTTGTTTATCAGTCCTATTGTATACCTCAGCATCATTCTGGCAAGGGAGTACAATAGTGATCTAGGAGTAGATCACTAGACAGCGGTCAAAATTATCCTTAGAGGACTAAGGAAATATTTCTCGGTTATGGAGGTGATAAAAGAGTTCGTCATAAAGAGTTACGTCGATGCAAGCTTTTTACATCGATCTAGATGACTCTAAGTCTCGATATGGATACATATTGAAAGTGGGAGAAATTAGCTAGAGTAGCTCCGTGCAGAGCATTGTAGACATAGAAATTTGCGAAATACATACGGATCTGAATGTTGCAGACCCATAGGCTAAACTTCTCTCACAAGCAAAACATGATCATTATTTGGGTGTTAATCACATAGCGATGTGAACTAGATTATTGACTCTAGCAAACCCTTTGGGTATTAGTCACATGGAGATGTGAACTAGATTATTGACTCTAGTGCAAGTGGGAGACTGAAGGAAACATGCCCTAGAGGCAATAATAAAGTTATTATTTATTTCCTTATATCATGATAAATGTTTATTATTCATGCTATAATTGTATTAACCAGAAACTTAGTACATGTGTGAATACATAGACAAAAAGAGTGTCACTAGTATGCCTCTACTTGACTAGCTCGTTGATCAAAGATGGTTATGTTTCCTAACCATGGACATGAGTTATCATTTGATAAACGGGATCACATCATTAGAAGAATGATGTGATTGACTCGACCCATTCCGTTAGCTTAGCAGTTGATCGTTTTAGTTTACTGCTATTGCTTTCTTCATGGCTTATACATGTTCCTATGATTATGAGATTATGCAACTCCCGATTACCAGAGGAACACTTTGTGTGCTACCAAACTTCACAACGTAACTGGGTGATTATAAAGGTGCTCTACAGGTGTCTCTGATGGTACTTGTTGAGTTGGCATAGATCGAGATTAGGATTTGTCACTCCGATTGTCGGAGAGTTATCTCTGGGCCCTCTTGGTAATGCACATCACTATAAGCCTTGCAAGCGATGCAACTAATGAGTTAGTTATGGGATAGTGCATTATGGAACGAGTAAAGAGACTTGCCGGTAACGAGATTGAACTAGGTATTGAGATACCGACGATCGAATCTCGGGCAAGTAACATACCGATGACAAAGGGAACAACACATGTTGTTATGCGGTTTGACCGATAAAGATCTTCGTAGAATATGTAGGAGCCAATATGAACATCCAGATTCCACTATTTTTTATTGACCAGAGACGTGTCTCGGTCATGTCTACATAGTTCTCGAACCCGTAGGGTCCGCACGCTTAACGTTTGGTGACGATCGGTATTATGAGTTTATGTGATTTGATGTACCGAAGGTAGTTCGGAGTCCCGGATGAGATCAGGGACATGACGAGGAGTTTCAAAATGGTCGAGACGTAAAGATCGATATATTGGACGACTATATTCGGACATCGGAAAGGTTCTGAGTGATTCGGGTATTTTTCGGACTACCGGGGAGTTACGGGAATACAGGGAAGAAGTATTGGGCCTCATGGGCCAAGTGGTGGAAGAGAGGAGGCAGGGCGCGCGGCCCTCCTAGCCCAAACCGAACTGGACTAGGGGGCCGGCCACCCTTTC
Source organism: Triticum urartu (assembly GCF_003073215.2). Lineage (NCBI taxonomy): Eukaryota > Viridiplantae > Streptophyta > Magnoliopsida > Poales > Poaceae > Triticum > Triticum urartu. The sequence continues at coordinate 72,980,856 of NC_053027.1, read as the reverse complement.
CTCCTTTCCTCCCTCTCCTTCCTTCTCCCTCTCCTCCTTCCTTTCCTCCTCCTAGTAGGAGTAGGAAAGGGAGTCCTACTCCTACTAGGAGGAGGACTCCTCCTGGCGCGCCCTACAGGGGCCGCCCGGCCTCCCCCTTGCTCCTTTATATACGGGGGCAGGGGGCACCCTAGAACACACAAGTTGATTGTTCCAACCCGTGTGCAGTGCCCCCCTCCACCATAATTCACCTCGATCATATCATAGCGGTGCTTAGGCGAAGCCCTACGTTGGTAGCAACATCATCACCGTCATCACGCCATTGTGCTGACAGAACTCTCTCGTGAAGCTCTGCTGGATCGGAGTTCGTGGGACGTCATCAAGCTGAACGTGTGCTGAACTCGGAGGTGTCGTGTGAAAGATCGTGGATGTCGCCTAAAGGGGGGTGAATAGGAGCTTTAAAATAATTACGGTTTAGGCTTGAAGAAATGCGGAATAAACCTAGTGGTTAATTTGTCAAGCACAAAACCTTCAACAACTAGGCTCACCTATGTGCACCAACAACTTATGCTAAGTAAGATAAACAACTAAGTGATAGCAAGATATATGATAAGAAACAATATGGCTATCACAAAGTAAAGTGCATAAGTAAAGGGCTCGGGTAAGAGATAACCGAGGCACGTGGAGACAACGATGTATCCTGAAGTTCACACCCTTGCGGATGCTAATCTCTGTTTGGAGTGGTGTGGAGGCACAATGCTCCCCAAGAAGCCACTAGGGCCACCGTAATCTCCTCACGCCCTCGCACAATGCAAGATGCTGTAATTCCACTAAGGGACCCTTGAGGGCGGTCACCGAACCCATACACTTTGGCAACCCTTGGGGGCGGTCACCGGTACCCGTCAAATTGCTCGGGGCGATCTCCACAACCTAATTGGAGACCCCGACGCTTGCCCAGAGCTTTACACCACAATGATTGAGCTCCGAACAACACCAACCGTCTAGGACGCCAAGGCACCCAAGAGGAACAAGCTCTAGGGTGCCCAAACACCCAAGAGTAATAAGCTTCTCAAACTTCACTTCCACGTATCACCGTGGAGAACTCAAACCGATGCACCAAATGCAATGGCAAGGGCACACGGAGTGTCCAAGTCCTTCTCTCTCAAATCCCACCGGAGCAACTAATGCTAGGGAGGAAAATGAGAGGAAGAACAAGAAGGAGAACACCAAGAACTCCAAGATCTAGATCCAAGGGGTTCCCCTCACATAGAGGAGAAAGTGATTGGAGGAAATGTGGATCTAGATCTCCTCTCTCTTTTCCCTCAAAAACTAGCAAGAATCCATGGAGGGAGTGAGAGTTAGCAAGCTCAAAGAAGGTCAACAATGGGGGCAAAAACAAGCTCAAGAGATAGGGAACCATTGGGGAAGAAAACCCCCTTAAATAGGTCCCCACGAATCTGCCTGTTATGTACAGAACAACATAGGAGCGGTACAACCTCTATGAGCACCAGTACAACCGGTAACAGGCAATAAGCCGTACAACCGGCCCACAACCGCCCAACAACCGCACCACAACAGAGGCCAGTCCGGTGGTAGAGCGGTACATGACCGGTACAACCTTCGGACCAATTCTGGAGCGGTACAACCGCTCCAAACACCGGTTGTACCGGTCAAGCAGTACAACCTCTCCATGGGGCGGTACAACCTCTCTGTGTAAAACAGGCAATATCAAAACAGCCACAACTTTCGCATACGAGCTCCGAATTCAACGAAACCAAGTTTGTTGGAAAGCTAATGACAAGGGCTAACACAATCTTGAGAGAAATATCAATAAGAAGCAAATGAGAAGAGGACCATAATAAAATGGTGAGAACCCTTCCTCGGATAAGACCGGTAAAACCTCCAACACCGAAAACATCATAGAAGATGCATGCGAACTTCGGTTTTCGATGAACTCGAGCTTGTCAAGAAGATGACCATGAGATCCAAATCTCACAAGGAGAAGAACCAAACAAGAACCAAGAGAGATGATGCAAGGATGCAATGGTTTGAACTCTCGACTAATGATACGATCAAGCTACTCCCTAGAGAGCCCCCCTTGATAGTACGACAATCGATCCTACAACCCGGTCTCCCAACTACCACCATGAGACCGGTAAAATAGAAAACCTATCAAGGGCAAACCTTTGTCTTGCACATAGTCCACTTGAGCTAGATGATGACGATCTTGACTTCCTCAAGTTGGACCACCTTTCTTGATTGTGTTGGCTCGATGAAGACTAGTTGATTGCTCCCCCATACTCCATTATGGGTGAGCCACTCTTTGGCACATCTTCACAATTCCATTGACACCACAATGGACATCAAGCTTCAAGCTTGATTGCTCCCCCATACTACATTATGGGTGAGCCACTCTTCATGTTGCTTCACTTGAACTTGCACACTACAAACTTGATGACGATCACCACTTGATGTCATCCTCCATGGGTTGTATGAGATCTTCCACTTGACGCAAGACCATGGAAACATACCTAACCCTACAAAGAACTCTCACGTAGACCATGGGTTAGTACACAAAGCGTAATGGACAATGCTTACCGTACCATGGGATCACTTGATCCCTCTCGGTACTTCTTTTACGCTTTGTGAGTTGATCAACTTGATTCACTCTTGACTTAGTCTTGATCAACATTGAATCTTTCCAACTCTCATTTGGATGATGTCTTGAAGGTAACCATGAATGATCACACAATCTTCTTCTTCAAGACATGCTTGCAATAAGCTCAACTCACACATGACCAATCTTTGGATAATTCCTTGAAAAGCACTTTGGCCATCTCATAAACTCCTTGAAACCAACACATGGACTTCAAGACAATCATATGGACAAATCCTTCAAATATAACTCAAGGCAACGGTTAGTCCATAGAGATTGTCATCAATTACCAAAACCACACATGGGGGCACGACATGTCCTTTCAGTCTCCCCCATTTTGGTAATTGATGACAATCATTTTCAAGAGAGTTTATATAAGGAATTATTTATCACCATGCAATGCAACAACCAATAATGCATGTGTATGAGATGAAAATGCTTAGGTACAAAACCAAAGCAAGAAGAAATAACTCTCTAAACTTATCCACAAAACTCTCTGAAACTTCTCCCCCATTGGGATCGATTGCCAAAATGGGCGAAAAGCTTAGAAGTCCAAAAGAAAAGTGTTCCTCCATAAATTGTGTATTTCTCAACAAGAGAGTGGAATGCAGCACACATATCCTGAAGGAAATATGCCCTAGAGCCAATAATAAAGTTATTATTTATTTCCTTATATCATGATAAATGTTTATTATTCATGCTAGAATTGTATTAACCGGAAACATAATACATGTGTGAATACATAGACAAACAGAGTGTCACTAGTATGCCTCTACTAAACTAGCTCGTTAATCAAAGATGGTTATGTTTCCTAACCATAAACAAAGGAGTTGTTATTTTATTAACGAGGTCACATCATTAGTTGAATGATCTGATTGACATGACCCATTCCATTAGCTTAGCACCCGATCGTTTAGTATGTTGCTATTGCTTTCTTCATGACTTATACATGTTCCTATGACTATGAGATTATGCAACTCCCGTTTGCCAGAGGAACACTTTGGGTGCTACCAAACGTCACAACGTAACTGGGTGATTATAAAGGAGCATTACAGGTGTCTCCAAAGGTAGATGTTGGGTTGGCGTATTTCGAGATTAGGATTTGTCACTCTGATTGTCGGAGAGGTATCTCTGGGCCCTCTCGGTAATACACATCACATAAGCCTTGCAAGCATTACAACTAATATGTTAGTTGTGAGATGATGTATTACAGAACGAGTAAAGAGACTTGCCGGTAACGAGATTGAACTAGGTATTGGATACCGACGATCGAATCTCGGGCAAGTAACATACCGATGACAAAGGGAACAACGTATGTTGTTATGCGGTTCTGACCGATAAAGATCTTCGTAGAATATGTAGGAGCCAATATGGGCATCCAGGTCCCGCTATTGGTTATTGACCGAGACGTGTCTCGGTCATGTCTACATTGTTCTCGAACCGTAGGGTCCGCACGCTTAAGGTTACGATGACAGTTTACATTATGAGTTTATGCATTTTGATGTACCGAAGGTTGTTCGGAGTCCCGGATGTGATCACGGACATGACGAGGAGTCTCGAAATGGTCGAGACGTAAAGATTGATATATTGGAAGCCTATGTTTGGACATCAGAAGTGTTCCGGGTGAAATCGGGATTTTACCGGGTTACCGGGAGGTTACCGGAACCCCCCGGGAGCCATATGGGCCTTCATGGGCCTTAGTGGAAAGGAGAAAAGGGCAGCCCAAGGGGGCTGCGCACCTCCCCCCTCCCCTAGTCCTATTAGGACTAGGAGAGGTGGCCGGCCACCCTTCTCCTCTTTCCCCCTCGGGGAATCCTAGTTGGAATAGGATTGGGGGGGGTCCTACTCCCGGAAGGAGTAGGACTCCTCCTGCGCCTCTCTCCCTGGCCGGCGCCCCTCTCCCCCCTTGGCTCCTTTATATACTGAGGTAGAGGCACCCTAGAACAAACAAGTTGATCCACGTGATCTATTCCTTAGCCGTGTGCGGTGCCCCCTGCCACCATATACCTCGATAATACTGTAGCGGAGTTTAGGCGAAGCCCTGCTGCTGTAGTTCATCAAGATCGTCACCACGCCGTCGTGCTGACGAAACTCTACCCCGACACTTTGCTGGATCGGAGTCTGGGGATCGTCATCGAGCTGAACGTGTGCTCGAACTCGGAGGTGCCGTAGTTTCGGTGCTTGATCGGTTGGATCGTGAAGACGTACGACTACTTCCTCTACGTCGTGTCATCGCTTCCGCAGTCGGTCTGCGTTGGGTACGTAGACAACACTCTCCCCCTCATTGCTATGCATCACATGATCTTGCGTGTGCGTAGGAAAATTTTTGAAATTACTACGAAACCCTACAGTGGTATCCGAGCCTAGGTTATTTATGTTGATGTTATATGCACGAGTAGAACACAAGTGAGTTGTGGACGATACAAGTCATACTGCCTACCAGCATGTCATACTTTGGTTCGGCGGCATTGTTGGACGAGACGACCCGGACCAACATTACGCGTACGCTTACGCGAGACCGGTTCCCCCGACGTGCTTTGCACATAGGTGGCTTGCGGGCGACTGTCTCTCCAACTTTAGTTGAACCAAGTATGGCTACGCCCGGTCCTTGCGAAGGTTAAAATGGAGTCTATTTGACAAACTATCGTTGTGGTTTTGATGCGTAGGTGAGATTGGTTCTTACTTAAGCCCGTAGCAGCCACGTAAAACATGCAACAACAAAGTAGAGGACGTCTAACTTGTTTTTGCAGGGCATGTTGTGATGTGATATGGTCAAGGCATGATGCTGAATTTTATTGTATGAGATGATCATGTTTTGTAACCGAGTTATCGGCAATTGGCAGGAGCCATATGGTTGTCGCTTTATTGTATGCAATGCAATCGCGATGTAATGCTTTACTTTATTACTAAACGGTAGTAATAGTCGTGGAAGCATAAGATTGGCGAGACGACAACGATGCTACGATGGAGATCAAGGTGTCGCGCCGGTGACGATGGTGATCATGACGGTGCTTCGGAGATGGAGATCACAAGCACAAGATGATGATGGCCATATCATATCACTTATATTGATTGCATGTGATGTTTATCTTTTTATGCATCTTATCTTGCTTTGATTGATGGTAGCATTATAAGATGATCTCTCACTAAATTATCAAGAAGTGTTCTCCCTGAGTATGCACCGTTGCCAAAGTTCGTCGTGCCCAGACACCACGTGATGATCGGGTGTGATAAGCTCTACGTCCATCTACAACGGGTGCAAGCCAGTTTTGCACACGCAGAATACTCAGGTTAAACTTGACGAGCCTAGCATATGCAGATATGGCCTCGGAACACGGAGACCGAAAGGTCGAGCATGAATCATATAGTAGATATGATCAACATAAACGATGTTCACCATTGAAAACTACTCCATCTCACGTGATGATCGGTTATGGTTTAGTTAATTTGGATCACGTAATCACTTAGAAGATTAGAGGGATGTCTATCTAAGTGGGAGTTCTTAAGTAATATGATTAATTGAACTTAAATTTATCATGAACTTAGTACCTAATAGTATCTTGCTCGTTTATGTTAATTGTAGATAGATGGCTCGTGCTGTTGTTCCGTTGAATTTTAATGCGTTCCTTGAGAAAGCAAAGTTGAAAGATGATGGTAGCAATTACACGGACTGGGTCCGTAACTTGAGGATTATCCTCATTGCTGCACAGAAGAATTACGTCCTGGAAGCACCGCTGGGTGCCAGGCCTGCTGCTGGAGCAACACCAGATGTTATGAACGTCTGGCAGAGCAAAACTGATGACTACTCGATAGTTCAGTGTGCCATGCTTTACGGCTTAGAATCGGGACTTCAACGACGTTTTGAACGTCATGGAGCATATGAGATGTTCCAGGAGTTGAAGTTAATATTTCAAGCAAATGCCCGAATTGAGAGATATGAAGTCTCCAATAAGTTCTATAGCTGCAAGATGGAGGAGAACAGTTCTGTCAGTGAGCATATACTCAAAATGTCTGGGTATAATAATCACTTGATTCAATTGGGAGTTAATCTTCCGGATGATTGCGTCATTGACAGAATTATCCAATCACTGCCACCAAGCTACAAGAGCTTCATGATGAACTATAATATGCAAGGGATGAACAAGACTATTCCCGAGCTCTTCGCAATGCTGAAAGCTGCGGAGGTAGAAATCAAGAAGGAGCATCAAGTGTTGATGGTTAACAAGACCACTAGTTTCAAGAAAAAGGGCAAAGGGAAGAAGAAGGGGAACTTCAAGAAGAACGGCAAGCAAGTTGCTGCTCAAGAGAAGAAACCCAAGTCTGGACCTAAGCCTGAAACTGAGTGCTTCTACTGCAAGCAGACTGGTCACTGGAAGCGGAACTGCCCCAAGTATTTGGCGGATAAGAAGGATGGCAAGGTGAACAAAGGTATATGTGATATACATGTTATTGATGTGTACCTTACTAGAGCTCGCAGTAGCACCTGGGTATTTGATACTGGTTCTGTTGCTAATATTTGCAACTCGAAACAGGGACTACGGAATAAGCGGGCACTGGCAAAGGACGAGGTGACGATGCGCGTGGGAAACAGTTCCAAAGTTGATGTGATCGCGGTCGGCACGCTACCTCTACATCTACCTTCGGGATTAATATTAGACCTAAATAATTGTTATTTGGTGCCAGCGCTGAGCATGAACATTATATCTGGATCTTGTTTAACGCGAGACGGTTATTCATTTAAATCAGAGAATAATGGTTGTTCTATTTATATGAGTAATATCTTTTATGGTCATGCACCCTTGAAGAGTGGTCTATTCTTATTGGATCTCGATAGTAGTAATACACATATTCATAATGTTGAAGCCAAAAGATGCAGAGTTGATAATGAAAGTGCAACTTATTTGTGGCACTGTCGTTTAGGTCATATCGGTATAAAGCGCATGAAGAAACTCCATACTGATGGACTTTTGGAACCACTTGATTATGAATCACTTGGTACTTGCGAACCGTGCCTCATGGGCAAGATGACTAAAACACCGTTCTCCGGTACTATGGAGAGAGCAACAGATTTGTTGGAAATCATACATACCGATGTATGTGGTCCGATGAATATTGAGGCTCGTGGCGGATATCGTTATTTTCTCACCTTCACAGATGCTTTAAGCAGATATGGGTATATCTACTTAATGAAACATAAGTCTGAAACATTTGAAAAGTTCAAAGAATTTCAGAGTGAAGTTGAAAATCATCGTAACAAGAAAATAAAGTTTCTACGATCTGATCGTGGAGGAGAATATTTGAGTTACGAGTTTGGTGTACATTTGAAAAACTGTGGAATAGTTTCGCAACTCACGCCACCCGAAACACCACAGCGTAATGGTGTGTCCGAACGTCGTAATCGTACTTTACTGGATATGGTGCGAGCTATGATGTCTCTTACTGATTTACCGCTATCGTTTTGGGGTTATGCTCTAGAGACGGCCGCATTCACGTTAAATAGGGCACCATCAAAATCCGTTGAGACGACGCCTTATGAACTGTGGTTTGGCAAGAAACCAAAGTTGTCGTTTCTTAAAGTTTGGGGCTGCGATGCTTATGTGAAAAAGCTTCAACCTGATAAGCTCGAACCCAAATCGGAGAAATGTGTCTTCATAGGATACCCAAAGGAAACTGTTGGGTACACCTTCTATCACAGATCCGAAGGCAAGACATTCATTGCCAAGAATGGATCCTTTCTAGAGAAGGAGTTTCTCTCGAAAGAAGTGAGTGGGAGGAAAGTAGAACTTGACGTGGTAACTGTACCTGCTCCCTTACTGGAAAGTAGTTCATCACAGAAAACTGTTTCAGTGACACCTACACCAGTTAGTGAGGAAGCCAATGATAATGATCATGAAACTTCAGATCAAGATACTACTGAACCTCGTAGATCAACCAGAGTAAGATCCGCACCAGAGTGGTACGGTAATCCTGTTCTGGAAGTCATGATACTAGATCATGATGAACCTACGAACTATGAAGAAGCGATGGTGAGCCCAGATTCCGCAAAGTGGCTTGAAGCCATGAAATCTGAGATGGGATCCATGTATGAGAACAAAGTATGGACTTTGGTTGACTTGCCCGATGATCGGCAAGCAATTGAGAATAAATGGATCTTTAAGAAGAAGACTGACGCTGATGGTAATGTTACTGTCTATAAAGCTCGACTTGTCGCAAAAGGTTTTCGGCAAGTTCAAGGGATTAACTACGATGAGACCTTCTCACCCGTAGCGATGCTTAAGTCCGTCCGAATCATGTTAGCGATTGCCGCATTTTATGATTATGAAATTTGGCAGATGGATGTCAAAACTGCATTCCTGAATGGATTTCTAGAAGAAGAGTTGTATATGATGCAACCGGAAGGTTTTGTCGATCCAAAGGGAGCTAACAAAGTGTGCAAGCTCCAGCGATCCATTTATGGACTGGTGCAAGCCTCTCGGAGTTGGAATAAACGTTTTGATAGTGTGATCAAAGCATTTGGTTTTATACAGACTTTTGGAGAAGCCTGTATTTACAAGAAAGTGAGTGGGAGCTCTGTAGCATTTCTGATATTATATGTGGATGACATATTGCTGATTGGAAATGATATAGAATTTCTGGATAGCATAAAGGGATACTTGAATAAAAGTTTTTCAATGAAAGACCTCGGTGAAGCTGCTTACATATTAGGCATTAAGATCTATAGAGATAGATCAAGACGCTTAATTGGACTTTCACAAAGCACATACCTTGACAAAATTTTGAAGAAGTTCAAAATGGATCAAGCAAAGAAAGGGTTCTTGCCTGTGTTACAAGGTGTGAAGTTGAGTAAGACTCAATGCCCGACCACTGCAGAAGGTAGAGAGAATATGAAAGATGTTCCCTATGCATCAGCCATAGGATCTATCATGTATGCAATGCTGTGTACCAGACCTGATGTGTGCCTTACTATAAGTTTAGCAGGGAGGTACCAAAGTAATCCAGGAATGGATCACTGGACAGCGGTCAAGAACATCCTGAAATACCTGAAAAGGACTAAGGATATGTTTCTCGTATATGGAGGTGACAAAGAGCTCACCGTAAAAGGTTACGTTGATGCAAGCTTTGACACTGATCCAGACGATTCTAAATCGCAAACCGGATACGTGTTTACATTAAACGGTGGAGCTGTCAGTTGGTGCAGTTCTAAACAAAGCGTCGTAGCGGGATCTACATGTGAAGCGGAGTACATAGCTGCTTCAGAAGCAGCGAACGAAGGAGTCTGGATGAAGGAGTTCATATCCGATCTAGGTGTCATACCTAATGCATCGGGTCCAATGAAAATCTTTTGTGACAATACTGGTGCAATTGCCTTGGCAAAGGAATCCAGATTTCACAAAAGGACCAAACACATCAAGAGATGCTTCAACTCCATCCGGGATCTAGTCCAGGTGGGAGACATAGAGATTTGCAAGATACATACGGATCTGAATGTTGCAGACCCGTTGACTAAGCCTCTTCCACGAGCAAAACATGATCAGCACCAAAGCTCCATGGGTGTTAGAATCATTACAGTGTAATCTAGATTATTGACTCTAGTGCAAGTGGGAGACTGAAGGAAATATGCCCTAGAGGCAATAATAAAGTTATTATTTATTTCCTTATATCATGATAAATGTTTATTATTCATGCTAGAATTGTATTAACCGGAAACATAATACATGTGCGAATACATAGACAAACAGAGTGTCACTAGTATGCCTCTACTAGACTAGCTCGTTAATCAAAGATGGTTATGTTTCCTAACCATAAACAAAGGAGTTGTTATTTTATTAACGAGGTCACATCATTAGTTGAATGATCTGATTGACATGACCCATTCCATTAGCTTAGCACCCGATCGTTTAGTATGTTGCTATTGCTTTCTTCATGACTTATACATGTTCCTATGACTATGAGATTATGCAACTCCCGTTTGCCGGAGGAACACTTTGGGTGCTACCAAACGTCACAACGTAACTGGGTGATTATAAAGGAGCATTACAGGTGTCTCCAAAGGTAGATGTTGGGTTGGCGTATTTCGAGATTAGGATTTGTCACTCCGATTGTCGGAGAGGTATCTCTGGGCCCTCTCGGTAATACACATCACATAAGCCTTGCAAGCATTACAACTAATATGTTAGTTGTGAGATGATGTATTACGGAACGAGTAAAGAGACTTGCCGGTAATGAGATTGAACTAGGTATTCTATACCGACGATCGAATCTCGGGCAAGTAACATACCGATGACAAAGGGAACAACGTATGTTGTTATGCGGTCTGACCGATAAAGATCTTCGTAGAATATGTAGGAGCCAATATGGGCATCCAGGTCCCGCTATTGGTTATTGACCGGAGACGTGTCTCGGTCATGTCTACATTGTTCTCGAACCCGTAGGGTCCGCACGCTTAAGGTTACGATGACAGTTTCATTATGAGTTTATGCATTTTGATGTACCGAAGGTTGTTCGGAGTCCCGGATGTGATCACGGACATGACGAGGAGTCTCGAAATGGTCGAGACGTAAAGATTGATATATTGGAAGCCTATGTTTGGACATCAGAAGTGTTCCGGGTGAAATCGGGATTTTACCGGGTTACCGGGAGGTTACCGGAACCCCCCGGGAGCCATATGGGCCTTCATGGGCCTTAGTGGAAAGGAGAAAAGGGCAGCCCAAGGGGGCTGCGCACCTCCCCCCTCCCCTAGTCCTATTAGGACTAGGAGAGGTGGCCGGCCACCCTTCTCCTCTTTCCCCCTCGGGGAATCCTAGTTGGAATAGGATTGGGGGGGGAGTCCTACTCCCGAAAGGAGTAGGACTCCTCCTGCGCCTCTCTCCCTGGCCGGCGCCCCTCTCCCCCCTTGGCTCCTTTATATACTGAGGTAGAGGCACCCTAGAACAAACAAGTTGATCCACGTGATCTATTCCTTAGCCGTGTGCGGTGCCCCCTACCACCATATACCTCGATAATACTGTAGCGGAATTTAGGCGAAGCCCTGCTGCTGTAGTTCATCAAGATCGTCACCACGCCGTCGTGCTGACGAAACTCTACCCCGACACTTTGCTGGATCGGAGTCCGGGGATCGTCATCGAGCTGAACGTGTGCTCGAACTCGGAGGTGCCGTAGTTTCGGTGCTTGATCGGTTGGATCGTGAAGACGTACGACTACTTCCTCTACGTCGTGTCATCGCTTCCGCAGTCGGTCTGCGTTGGGTACGTAGACAACACTCTCCCCCTCGTTGCTATGCATCACATGATCTTGCGTGTGCGTAGGAAAATTTTTGAAATTACTACAAAACCCTACATATCCAACTGTAAATACTTGGAGGAAGATAGACTATATTGAGGCCCAAAGATTGCAAAAGTAAGATATGCCACAAAGGCATAGCAAAGAGAGAAACAAGCACTCATGCAATCAAAAGATACCAATTGAAGCAAGCAATCAAAGGATGTCAATTGAACCAACTAGACCAAAGATCCTATGAGCCACGTGAATAAAGGATATTATGATATGAGCAAAGGAGTGTTCTAAAGAAACTAGAGAAGCTCCCCATGAATTGTGCACACAAAAGAATATTTGTATTTGGATACAAAGTGCACAAAATAGGATCATAGCTCCCCCAAAATCAATAGATACTTACAACAAGTGCAAGTGAGCATATAGGAAACAAAGCCTAGTACTTGCAACAAACACATGGTTGAGCAACAAGTAAAAGATGCAACTTAAGAATGGGCTCAACCAAAATGATGTGTGTGAGTCAAGGCAATGCACTTGAGAAGACTAATGTACGGATGAGCATTAGGCATCAATAAAGTCTTGAAAGAATGAGGCACACGATGCAAGGCCTATCATTCCCACACACAAGTAGCAAATGGGTTCACAAGCTTACTAATAAGCATATAAAGAACCTATGCTTGTGACAACCCGTGGTGAAGATAGAAGATGAAAGCCTCATTAAGACGAGGGATACCAATTAAGATGGCAAAAGCCTCGTAAAGATAAGCATGAGGAAAATAATCTTCACCACACACAAGAGTGCATCAAGATGCAATGATAGAAGACACGCACTCAAGGCAAAATCTTTCATGGAGCCACCAAACAAATAATATAAGAAAGACAAGGTGGACGTGAAAGAAAGGATATCATCTAGAGATGTAATTTCTCTCAAGTGTATAAGGTTCTAGGTAGATGAAATCATGATGATATATATCTACAAAGAAGGATGTACACCCAAAATAGTTACAACACGAAGGAACAAGATATCCAAAAGGAAGTCATAGATATACCAATAAGATATTTGCTTGGAAGCATAGCACATGGCTAGATATGGTCTTATTGTATATAAATGAATTCCTACCACACACCCATCAAAGACATCACAACTAGCAACATGAGATCATCGTTGAGATGCTTTGAGAAAGGAAACAAGCATCACAAGATGGAAGAATATTATGCCAAGATGCAACCTACACAAGGTTGAATGCAAGAAAAGAATGCATGAATAGATACTTGTTACCAAGATATCATTGGAAGGATGTAGAAGAAACCAATTGAAGGTAGTAGATAGTAGTTCATTGAGCATCCTAGCTTGACTCCAATAAGCACATGGTCACACCACCTTCCTTGTGAGTGAGCCGAGCATACAATGCATCTCCAATTGTTCCTAGAACAATAACACAAACAAAATGGTACCCAAACTCATTGGGACCAAAGAGTTAGAAACACCAATATACATAGGACAAACTCCACATAGATATGTGCATATAGATAAGGAAATGAATTTCATGCACATCTCATCCAATTAGAGACTTGGTGGAGTTTCCCTTATATATTGGGTCAAATAAAGAAGGCATGCCACAGAGACTACATGAAGTAAATATGCATGCTCAAGTCCTTCAAGAACTGATACCAAATGATAAAGAAAAAACAAGTGAAGAAAATATACCAAATGAATAAAACATCGCTTGGAGGATATCCATAAAAGATACATCAAGGAATGAGATATCCATTGATATGTTGGAGATCGTAGCAGAAATTTAAAATTTTCTATGCATCACCAAGATCAATATATGGAGTCATCTAGCAACGAGAGGGAGAGGAGTGCATCTACATACCCTTGTAGATCGCGAGCGGAAGCGTTCAAGAGAACGGGGTTGATGGAGTCGTACTCGTCGTGATCCAAATCACCGATGATCCTAGCGCCGAACGGACGGCACCTCCACGTTCAACACACGTACGGAGAGGATACGTCTCCCGTGCCTTGATCCAGCAAGGAGGAGGGAGAGGTTGAGGAAGAGAGCTCCAACAGCAGCACAATGGCGTGGTGGTGGTGGAGCAGCAGTACTCCGGCAGGGCTTCGCCAAGCTCTTAACAGAGGAGGAGAGGTGTTGGGGAGGGGAGGGGCTGCGCCTTTGATGTGGTGTGCAGCCCTCCCCTTGCCCCTCTATTTATAGGGGAAGGGGGAAGGGGGTCGGCCCCCTCTATATGAGATCTAGAGGGGGGTGGCGGCCAAGGGGAGGGGCTTGCCCCCCAAGCAAGGGGGGCGCCCCCTCTAGGGTTCCCCCCCCCCCCAATCCTAGGCGCATGGGCCCAAGGGGGGATGCGCCCAGCCCTCCAAGGGCTGGTTCCATTTCCTCTATGGCCCATGAGGCCCTCCGGGAGAGGTGGCCCCTCCCGCTGGACCCCCGGAACCCCTCCGGTGGCCCCGGTACAATACCGATATGCCCCCGAACTTTTCCGGTGACCGTATGACAACTTCCCACATATAAATCTTCACCTCCGGACCATTCCGGAACTCCTCGTGACGTACGGGATCTCATCCGGGACTCCGAACAACATTCGGTAATCACATACAAGTCTTCCTAATAACCCTAGCGTCATCGAACCTTAAGTGTGTGGACCCTACGGGTTCGGGAACCATGCAGACATGACCGAGACAACTCTCCGGCCAATAACCAACAGCGGGATCTGGATACCCATGTTGGCTCCCACATGTTTCACGATGATCTCATCGGATGAACCATGATGTCGAGGATTCAAGCAATCCCGTATACAATTCCCTTTGTCAATCGGTACATTACTTGCCCGAGATTCGATCGTCGGTATCCCAATACCTCGTTCAATCTCGTTACCGGCAAGTCACTTTACTCGTTCTGTAACACATCATCCCGTGACCAACCCTTAGTCACATTGAGCTCATTACGATGATGTCTTACCGAGTGGGCCTAGAGATACCTCTCCGTCATACGGAGTGACAAATCCCAGTCTCGATTCGTGCCAACCCAACAGACACTTTCGGAGATACTCGTAGTGCACCTTTATAGTCACCCAGTTACATTGTGACGTTTGGCACACCCAAAGTATTCCTACAGTATCCGGGAGTTGCACAATCTCATGGTCTAAGGAAAAGATACTTGACATTAGAAAAGCTTTAGCAGACGAACTACACGATCTTGCGCTATGCTTAGGATTGGGTCTTGTCCATCACATCATTCTCCTAATGATGTGATCCCGTTATCAATGACATCCAATGTCCATGGTCAGAAACCGTAACCATCTATTGATCAACGAGCTAGTCAACTAGAGGCTCACTAGGGACATGTTGTGGTCTATGTATTCACACATGTATTACGATTTCCGGATAACACAATTATAGCATGAACAATAGACAATTATCATGAACAAGGAAATATAATAATAACCATTTTATTATTGCCTCTAGGGCATATTTCCAACATGATACACTCAAAATAAAACATATCAAACTCCCAAAAGAGAGGATGGTTCCAAACAAACCAAGCTCTCCACAAAGTTTCATGATGGCACAAAGTACCAAAACGAAAATGGCTTGCCTTCCACCAACACACGCTTGATAAGGATCGCAAGATGAGTGTTTTATAGAAAACAGGATAGCTCCCCCACGACTAGTGCATTATAGAGAATTTGCATTTGAATACAAAATGCACAAGGTGGGATCACCACTTTCACTATATCTAGAAAACACTAGACAAGATCAAGAAATAAACAAGATCCACAAGTGGTATGGAAGACAAAGGGAGTTGATACATTCCTTGGCAAGATAAAAGGCAAATAAAGGCACAAGCCAATGTAAAGATGATCAATAAATTCTACCACACAAGTAAGTACCAATTGTCAAAAGACAAGAAGTAAATGGAAATAATTCCCGGTGGTAGATAGCAAGGATATCCGACATCACCTTCACACCAAACAAAAAGCAAATTGTAACTTGTAGAGCTAACATGCCACCTAGGAACAAGATAATTTACAATATCAACTCTAGGTGACAATATCTCAAATGTACACATTTTCTAGGCTAGTAATATACACATAGCATATTACTCCCCCATAATGTGATACCAATTAAGGATAAACAAGAGGCAAATAAAAGGATCCAACAAGAGATAATTAATGGACTATTTAGAATTTGAATTTCTCATGAGAAGACATACCACATAGCGACTAGATAATCTTGAAATATCAATACTAGATGGTATTACTCATGTACAAACATTTATAGGATTGTGAGGTGCATAAAGCACATCACTCCCCCATAATGGGGTATTCCATTAATCTCTCACAAGAGCCAACTAATAAATAAACAAGATGCAAAAGGCTCAACGCATGACACACACGCACGTGATGTGCAAACCAACACACACATACTTGATTGCTCAAGATAATCAAGTTGGAAGCAAAACATATACAAACACATGCAAGGAACAAAACCAAAACATGTAAGGGGGAAAGTAACTTTCAATGTAAGAAATTTAAGTACAAGTTACCGCAAGGAGGCACATTGGATATAAGATATAAACTTGATGATTCAATTGAATTGGCTTGAGACAATAAGAATGATGAAGTCCCCTTAATTCTTCATAATGTAGCCAAGTCTCCAATGACCTCCAACATCACCTATTGATCAAGTTTGAGCTTGTTGGTCCCCAACCAAGTTGGGTCCTAAGAGGTTAGTCACAATAGGCTTGGCTACCCAAATGGTTCTTTGCTTCAAACCACTTTGCGTACCAACAAACTTGGCAACCACATTGCCAACCTTATCCTTCCCAAGAGAATAGACATCATCAATAATAATTGGGTTGGATAAGTTACCACTAGTGCATCAAGAAGCAACGTCACCTTTCTCACGACATAAGTAGCAACGTCTACTCTTCACTTTCTTCTCACTTGATTTCTCAACAAGAGAAGCATTAACTTGAGTCTTCTTGGGAAGTGGCCTTTCTTCAACTTGAGGTTGAGCATGAGATTGAACTTGTGGCCTCTTCCCTTGTTGCTTGTCACTAATGGCCTTGTTCTTCAATGGGAAAGATCTAACATGATGCCCTTCAATTTTGCACTTGAAGCAAATAATCTTGGCCGAATTCTTGACTTGTTCTTGGCCCTTCTTCTTGATCATCTTGGACTTCTTCTTCTTATTGGAGTTGAATCCAAGTCCACCTTTGTCATTGGGGGATTTCTGCATGCTCAAGATGTTGTTGAGAGTAAATTTCCCTTCATGACTCTTTTCCAAGTCTTTCTTCAAAGAAGTGACTTGGGCCTTGAGCTCTTTGATTTTCTCTACATGGTTAGTCTCAACACAAGTACTAGAGGAAGTATAAGCTTCATCGTTAGAGCAACAAGGCAAGGAAAGTAATTCATCACAAGATGTACCAATGTTATGCATGGATGAATCGCGAGGACTAGCACAAGGCAATATAGCATTTTGAATAAAAGTAGTGCTAGTATCCACATGAGGCTCACTAGATGTTACCTTAGCAAGCATGGCCTCATGAGCTAACTTTAGCACATTATGGGATACTAGAAGATCATCATGAGAGTGATAACCCACAAGTATAGGGGATCGCAACAGTTTTCGATAAGTAAGAGTGTCGAACCCAACGAGGAGCTAAAGGTAGAACAAACATTCCCTCAAGTTCTATCGACCACCGATACAACTCTACGCACGCTTGACGTTCGCTTTACCTAGAACAAGTATGAATCTAGAAGTACTTTGTAGGTGTTGTTGGATAGGTTTGCAAGATAATAAAGAGTACGTAAATAAAAAGTAGGGGCTGTTGTAAGTAAAGAAGCGATAAAGTAAATATAGCGAGTGTGGAAAAGTGGCGGTAGGAGTTGCGAAATTGCCCCTAAGCAATTGACTACTTTACTAGACCGATAGCAAGTATTATGTGGGAGAGGCCACTGCTAGCATGTCATCCCTGACTTGGAATTCTATGCACTTATGATTGGAACTATTAGCAAGCATCCGCAACTACTAATGTTCATTAAGGTAAAACCCAACCATAGCATTAAGATATATTGGTCCCCCTTCAATCCCGTATGCATCAATTTCTATGCTAGGTTGAAGCTTCTGTCACTCTTGCCCTCCAATACATAGTCCTATCAACATACAACTAACCCTATGGTGTGATCCACACGCGCGCTCATATGATGGGCACCAAAGGATAGCAACATAACCACAAGCAAATTAAATCAATCATACCAATTCATCAACCATCGATAGGACAACGAAAATCTACTCAGACATCATAGGATGGCAACACGTCATTTGATAATAATATGAAGTGTAAAGCACCATGTTCAAGTAGAGGGTACAACGGGTTGCGGGAGAGTGGACCGCTTGTCGGATTTTGGGTTCCGGCAGACCCTTGAGGTTCGAACACTGGGGTGCGCGCGGAGATCTCTTCCCTACCGATCTACGTCCAATCTCCTTGCGTGATCTAAGATGAAAACAACGAACGACACAAGGGACACGAGGTTTATACTAGTTCAGGCCACCGTTGTGGTGTAATACCCTACTCCAGTGTGTGGTGTGGTGGATTGCCTCAGGGGATGATGATGAACAATACAAGGGAAGAACAGCCTCACAAGAGGTGTTCTTGAGCTGGTGCGATGAACTGCTTGGGTGAGTTCAGTCGCCTTTCTCTCTCTTCTAGGGCTCTATCAGATCTCTAGATGTCTAGGTGTGTCGATCTCTCGATGTCTCTCCTTACCTTTTTCTCTTTCTGCCTCCCCCTCTTCCCCCCTCTGCTCTGTGGTGGCTAGCTCTATTTATAGAGGCCCTGGGCCTCTCCCCAAATAATGAGCGGGAAGGGTGCCAACAATTGGCCATTTTGAAGGGGAACATCTAGTACAAGTTATCCTGACTAAAGGTGGTCTTCGGCTGCCAAAAAGTACTGGTGATGACGCCGTCTTGGGCTCCACGGTGACCTCCGTCCTGCTGCTCTGCTGGTCTTGGTCTCGTTGCACCGAAATGGCAACCTTTGCCCGATGCCTTGGCCTGTGCTTGCCCCCTTTGCACCAAAGGGGAAACAAGGACACTGCACAGGCCGGCGCCCGCCTGGTCTCGATCGTCATGGCTTGCATCACGGGATCCTCGCGAGGTATCCTTGCCTTGATCTCTCTGCCTCCTCGCGAGCCTGCCTGATGAGGCTGCCTTTGAGGGAGCTTTCTGTCGTCCGCCCCACAAGGCTTGGCCCCTCGCGAGGATCTTGAGCTTGAGCTGATGAAGATGGGCCGCGCTGGGCCCCCACTTGAGCCACGCCGCAGGCCGCAGGCAGGAAAGTCGGGGGACCCCCGTTCCCAGAACACCGACAGTAGCCCCCGAGCCCAAGGCATGCCCGGGCTTGGCCTAGCAGGGAAGCGAAGAGGCAAGCGCGAAGCGCCGCGGGCCCCAATAGCCTGCAGCGTTGGGCGCCGCATGGCAATTGATTGGTCGTGGGCGTCTGCGCTTCCCCACGATGCCTCGGCGGCCGCACGACTTGACGAGTCCCTGCATGCAAAGAGACCGGTCATGATTACCTGTGATCGTGGTGCTTGGCGGTTGGCCTCCTCCAGCTATAAGTACGGGGCTGCATGACCCCCTTCAGTCCATCCCTTCCTGCTGTTCCTTTCCTTCTTCTTCCTTGTTCTTGCTCTTCCTTACGCCAATGGCACCAATCCGCAGAGAAGGGAAAGGCCCCCCGAGAGGGTCCTGACCCACTTCCGCCAAAGAAGCGGCCGGTCCTCTGTCACTGGGATGAGGGTGCTCAGCAGGAGGCATCGAGGCCCTGGTATGAGCGGCCGCCGCCTGGGTATCCGCTACCCTTGTACGCCCGCGTCATGGGTCCTGGGGGAGAAGGCGTCGAGCGACATCGATGGTGCCGCCGTCGACGCCGGCGAGTCACGGTGGTGCGCGTTGTTCCTCCTGGAGTCCACGCCGAGCGCTCCTCTCGCGAGCTCGTGCTCCATGCCGCCATGCCTCCAAGCTCTTGGATTCGCCTTCCTCCCTCCTTCGCCTTCGAGATGCCGCCGAGCGGGGCTCTGGAGCTCTGGCTGCAGCACGCTGACTGCAGTACCCTTGCGACCGGAGCGGAGGTCGCGGTCGTCGCTCCGGGCAAGGTCTTCATGACCCGGGGCTGGGGCGAGATCGCCCGGGTCTGTCGGACGGTAGGTGCCCTCGTAATTCATCTTGAATACGACGCCGCCTCCCTGATGTTCTTCAAGGTCTTCGATGCTGAAGGACGCCGGCTGGAGTGCTGCCCCAGGGAGAGTGATACATCTCCAACGTATCTATAATTTTTGATTGCTCCATGCTATATTATCTACTGTTTTAGGCAATATTGGGCTTTATTTTCCACTTTTATATTATTTTTGGGACTAACCTATTAACCGGAGGCCTAACCCAGATTTGTTGTTTTATGCCTATTTCAGTGTTTCGAGGAAAAGGAATATCAAACGGAGTCAAAACGGAACGAAATCAACTGGAGAAGTTATTTTTGGAAGGAAACCTACCAGATAGACTTGGACCCTACGTTAGAAGATGAAGGAGGAGCTCACAAGGGTAGGAGGCGCGCCCACCCCCCTGGGGTGCGCCCCCTACCTCGTGGCCCCCCTTCGGTCCACCGACGTACTCCTTTCACCCATATATACCTACGTATCGTAAAACTTCTAGAACGGAGATTAGATCGGGAGTTCCGCCGCCAGAAGCCTCCGTAGCCACCAAAAGCCAATCTAGACCTGTTCCGGCACCCTGCCGGAGGGGGCAATCCCTCTCCGGTGTCCATCTTCATCATCCCGGTGCTCTCCATGACGAGGAGGGAGTAGTTCTCCCTCGGGGCTAAGGGTATGTACCAGTAGCTATGTGTTTGATCTCTCTCTCTCATGTTCTTGATTTGGCACGATCTTGATGTATCGCGAGCATTGCTATTATAGTTGGATCTTATGTTTCTCCTCCCCCTCTTCTCTCTTGTAATGAATTGAGTTTCCCCTTTGAAGTAATCTTATCGGATTGAGTCTTTAAAGATTTGAGAACACTTGATGTATGTCTTGCCGTGCGTATCTGTGGTGACAATGGGATATCACGTGATTCACTTGATGTATGTTTTGGTGATCAACTTGCGGGTTCCGCCCATGAACCTATGCATAGGGGTTAGCACACGTTTTCGCCGTGATTCTCCGGTAGAACTTTGGGGCACTCTTTGAGGTCCTTTGTGTTGGTTGAATAGATGAATCTGAGATTGTGTGATGCATATCGTATAATCATACCCACAGATACTTGAGGTGACATTGGAGTATCTAGGTGACATTAGGGTTTTGATTGATTTGTGTCTTAAGGTGTTATTCTAGTACGAACTCTAGGGCTGTTTGTGACACTTATAGGAATAGCCCAACGGATTGATTGGAAAGAATAACTTTGAGGTGGTTTCGTACCCTACCATAATCTCTTCGTTTGTTCTCCGCTATTAGTGACTTTGGAGTGACTCTTTGTTGCATGTTGAGGGATAGTGATGTGATCCAATTATGATATTATTGTTGAAGTAACTTACACTAGCGAAAGTATGAACCCTAGGCCTTGTTTCCTAGCATTGCAATACCGTTTACGCTCACTTTTATCATTCGTTACCTTGCTGTTTTTATAATTTCAGATTACAAATACCTATATCTACCATCCATATTACACTTGTATCACCATCTCTTCGCTGAACTAGTGCACCTATACAATTTACCATTGTATTGGGTGTGTTGGGGACACAAGATACTCTTTGTTATTTGGTTGCAGGGTTGCTTGAGAGAGACCATATTCATCCTACGCCTCCTATGGATTGATAAACCTTAGGTCATCCACTTGAGGGAAATTTGGAGGCCCAACAACGTCTACAAGCAGAAGGTTGTGTAGTAGACATCAAGCTCTTTTCTGGCGCCGTTGCCGGGGAGGTTAGCGCTTGAAGGTATATCTTTAGATCTTGCAACTGAATTTTTTGTTTCTTGTTTTATCACTAGTTTAGTTTATAAAAGAAAACTACAAAAAATGGAATTGAGTTTGTCTCATACACTTCACCTTTTTAATATCTTTCGTAAGTATGATGGAGAAGAAAATTGTGCTCAAGTGCTAGAAGAAGAAATCTATAAAATGTTTGGCACTAAATCTTTGAATGATGAGCATGATTGCAATGTTGTTAGTATGAATTCCTTGAATATCCATGATGCTAATGATATGCGAAGCCACAAGCTTGGGGAAGCTATGTTTGATGAAGATGATATTTTTTGTCCCCCAAAGTTTTGATGAGCAAATTTATTATGATGAAAGCATGCCTCCTATCTATGATGATTATTGTGATGACACGTATGCTTTGAAGAATAATGATAACCATGAAACTTGTCATCTTGATCTTAATTTTCAATCACATGATAGTTATTTTTTTTAGTTTGCTCCCACTATTATTCATGAGAAGAATTTTGCTTGTGTGGAGAGTAGTAAATTTTCTATGCTTGTAGATCATGAAAAGAATGCTTTAGGTGCTGGTTATATTGTTGAATTCATTCATGATTCTACTGAAATTTATTATGAGGGAGGAACATATGCTTGTAGGAATTGCAATAATATCAAGTTTCCTCTCTATGTGTTGAAAATCTTGAAGTTATGCTTGTTTTACCTTCCTATGCAAGTTGATCCTTGTTCCCACAAGTTGTTTGCTCACAAAATCCCTATGCATAGGAAGAGGGTTAGGCTTAAATGTGCTAGTCATATTCTTCATGATGCTCTCTTTATATTTCAATTCTTATCATTTATGTGAGCATCATTGAAATCCTCATGCCTAGCTAGGGGCATTAAACGATAGCGCTTGTTGAGAGGCAACCCAAATTTATTTTTGTTCTTTGCTTTTTGCTCCTGTTTAGTAATAAATAATTCATCTAGCCTCTGTTTAGATGTAGTTTTATGCTTTTAATTAGTGTTTGTGCTAAGTAGAACCTTTGGGAAGACATGGGGAAAGTCTTGTTGATCATGCTGTCAAAAACAGAAACTTTAGCGCTCACGAGAACTACTGCCATTTTTATTTGGAGAGTGCTATTTAGTTAATTCTTTTTGAAGATGATTAATATATAAATTCCTCAGGTCCATCAATTTATTTTAGAATTTTTGGGGTTCCAGAAGTATACGTTTGATCCAGATTACTATAGACTGTTCTGGTTTTGACAGATTCTGTTTTCGATGTGTTATTTGCTTATTTTGATGAATCTATGAGTAGTATCGGAGGGTATGAACCATAGATAAGTTGGAATACAGTAGGTTTAACACCAATATAAATAAAGAATGAGTTCATTACAGTACCTTCAAGTGGTGATTTATTTTCTTATACTAACGGAGCTCACGAGTTTTCTACTTTAAGTTTTGTGTTGTGAAGTTTTCAAGTTTTGGGTAAGGATTCGATGGAATATGGAATAAGGAGTGGCAAGAGCCTAAGATTGGGTATGCCCAAGGCACCCCAAGGTAATATTCAAGGACAACCAAGAGCCTAAGCTTGGGGATGCCCCGGAAGGCATCCCCTCTTTCGTCTTCGTTCATCGGTAACTTTACTTGGAGCTATATTTTTATTCGCCACATGATATGTGTTTTGCTTGGAGCGTCAATTTATTTTGTCAGGATTTGCTTGCTGTTATTTAGAACAATTTTTTTCATCTTTTATTTCAATAAAAGTGGCATTGATAGCCTTTACTATGCCTATGTTATAAGTATACATATTGCTGTTTGAAAACAGAAAGTTTACCGCTGTTGCAATAATTCCCTAGAAAAGTCAGAATGTGATAAAATGTTGAAACCTTTTGCATATTAAGCTCTGATAAATTTAATACAGTGGGAATTTTCTTTAATAATTTTTGGAGCTAGGGAAGTATGGATGTTGCTGCATTCTTTACAGATTGTCCTGTTTAGGCAGATTGCTGTTATGTTTGCATTGTTTGCATATGTTTGCTTCTTTAGTGATTCTATTTGAGGATAGTACTATTAAATATGCATAGGCATTTAGTATGAAATGTTGAATAATAATTTTATTGATTTGCTACAGTAGAGTATGATAAGGTTTTTGCAATGGTTTATACTAACTTATCTCACGAGTCCTTGTTGAGTTTTGTGTGGATGAAGCTTTTGAGATTTAGGGAGACCGTGATATGAGAGGAATTAAGAAGACACAAAAGCTCAAGCTTGGGGATGCCCAAGGCACCCCATGATAATATTTCAAGAAGTCTCAAGCATCTAAGCTTGGGGATGCCCCGGTTGGCATCCCACCTTTCTTCTTCAACAACTATCGGTTAGTTTCGGTTGATCCTAAGTTTTTGCTTCTTCACATGATGTTTACCATTCTTAGAATGTCATTTTATTTTGCTTTGCTTGCTGTTTGAATAACATACCAAGATCTGAAATTATTAAATGTTAGAGAGTCTTCACATAGTTGCATAATTATTCGACTACTCATTGATCTTCACTTATATCTTTCAGAGTAGTTTGTCATTTGCTCTAGTGCTTCACTTATATCTTTTAGAGCATGGTCGTAGTTTTATTTTGAAGAAATAGATGAACTCTCATGCTTCACTTAGATTATTTTGAGAGTCTTAATAGCATGGTAATTTGCTTAAAATCCTAATATGCTAGGTATTCAAGAATAATAAAATTCTCTTATGAGTGTGTTGAATACTATGAGAAGTTTGATACTTGATAATTGTTTTGAGATATGGAGATGGTGATATTAGAGTCATGCTAGTTGAGTAGTTGTGAATTTGAGAAATACTTGTGTTGAAGTTTGTGATTCCCGTAGCATGAACGTATGGTGAACCGTTATGTGATGAAGTCGGAGCATGATTTATTTATTGATTGTCCTCCTTCTGAGTGGCGGTCGGGGACAAGCGATGGTCTTTTCCTACCAATCTATCCCCCTAGGAGCATGCGTGTAGTACTTTGTTTCGATAACTAATAGATTTTTGCAATAAGTATGTGAGTTCTTTATGACTAATGTTGAGTCCATGGATTATACGCACTCTCACCCTTCCACCATTACTAGCCTCTCTAGTGCCGCGCAACTTTCGCCGGTACCATAAACCCACCATATACCTTCCTCAAAACAGCCACCATACCTACCTATTATGGCATTTCCATAGCCATTCCGAGATATATTGCTATGCAACTTTCCACCATTCCGTTTATTATGACACGCTTCATCATTGTCATATTGCTTTGCATGATCATGTAGTTGACATTGTATTTGTGGCAAAGCCACCGTTCATAATTCTTTCATACATGTCACTCATGCATCACTGCACATCCTGGTACACCGTCGGAGGCATTCATATAGAGTCATATCTTGTTCTAAGTATCGAGTTGTAATTCTTGAGTTGTAAGTAAATAAAAGTGTGATGATCATCATTATTAGAGCATTGTCCCAGTGAGGAAAGGATGATGGAGACTATGATTCCCCCACAAGTCGGTATGAGACTCCGTACGCAAAAAAAGAGAGGCCAAAGAAG
This sequence comes from Triticum urartu, assembly GCF_003073215.2. Lineage (NCBI taxonomy): Eukaryota > Viridiplantae > Streptophyta > Magnoliopsida > Poales > Poaceae > Triticum > Triticum urartu. Next base: position 72,955,376 of record NC_053027.1, on the reverse strand, counting down.
TCCAAATAAAAAAAGAGGCCATAAAAAAGAGAAGTCCCAAATAAAAAATAAAAAAATAATAATAAAATGAGAGAAAAAGAGAGAAGGGACAATGCTACTATCCTTTTACCACACTTGTGCTTCAAAGTAGCACCATGATCTTCATGATAGAGAGTCTCCTATGTTGTCACTTTCATATACTAGTGGGAATTTTACATTATAGAACTTGGCTTGTATATTCCAATGATATGCTTCCTCAAAATGCCTTAGGTCTTCGTGAGCAAGCAAGTTGGATGCACACCCACTAGTTTCTTTTGTTGAGCTTTCATATACTTATAGCTCTAGTGCATCCATTGCATGGAAATCCCTACTCACTCACATTGAAATCTATTGATGGGCATCTCCATAGCCCGTTGATACGCCTAGTTGATGTGAGACTATCTTCTCCTTTTTGTCTTCTCCACAACCACCATTCTATTCCACATATAGTGCTATATCCGTGGCTCACGCTCATGTATTGCGTGAAGATTGAAAAGTTTGAGAACATCAAAAGTATGGAACAATTGCTTGGCTTGTCATCGGGGTTGTGCATGATTTAAATATTTTGTGTGGTGAAGATAGAGCATAGCCAGACTATATGATTTTGTAGGGATAACTATCTTTGGCCATGTTATTTTGAGAAGACATAATTGCTTAGTTAGTATGCTTGAAGTATTATTATTTTTATGTCAATATTAAACATTTGTCTTGAATCTTATGGATCTGAATATTCATACCACAATTAAGAAGAATTACATTTAAATTATGCCAACTAGCATTCCACATCAAAAATTATCTTTTTTATCATTTACCTACTCGAGGACGAGCAGGAATTAAGCTTGGGGATGTTTGATACGTCTCCAACGTATCTATACTTTTTGATTGCTCCATGCTATATTATCTACTGTTTTAGGCAATATTGGGCTTTATTTTCCACTTTTATATTATTTTTGGGACTAACCTATTAACCGGAGGCCCAGCCCAGATTTGCTGTTTTATGCCTATTTCAGTGTTTCGAGGAAAATGAATATCAAACGGAGTCGAAACGGAACGAAATCAACTGGAGAAGTTATTTTTGGAAGGAAACCTACCAGATAGACTTGGACCCTACGTCAGAAGATGAAGGAGGAGCTCACGAGGGTAGGGGGGCGCGCCCCCTGCCTCGTGCCCCCCCCCCTTCGGTCCACCGACGTACTCCTTTCACCCATATATACCTACTTATCATAAAACTTCCAAAACGGAGATTAGATCGGGAGTTCCGTCGCCAGAAGCCTCCGTAGCCACCAAAAGCCAATCTAGACCCGTTCCGGCACCCTGCCGGAGGGGGCAATCCCTCTCCGGTGTCCATCTTCATCATCCCGGTGCTCTCCATGACGAGGAGGGAGTAGTTCTCCCTCGGGGCTGTGGGTATGTACCAGTAGCTATGTGTTTGATCTCTCTCTCTCTCTCGTGTTCTTGATTTGGCACGATCTTGATGTATCGCGAGCTTTGCTATTATAGTTGGATCTTATGTTTCTCCTCTCCCTCTTCTCTCTTGTAATGAATTGAGTTTCCCCTTTGAAGTAATCTTATCGGATTGAGTCTTTAAAGATTTGAGAACACTTGATGTATGTCTTGCCGTGCGTATCTGTGGTGATAATGGGATATCACGTGATTCACTTGATGTATGTTTTGGTGATCAACTTGCGGGTTCTGCCCATGAACCTATGCATAGGGGTTAGCACACGTTTTCGTCGTATTCTCCGGTAGAACTTTGGGGCACTCTTTGAGGTCCTTTGTGTTGGTTGAATTGATGAATCTGAGATTGTGTGATGCATATCGTATAATCATACCCATGGATACTTGAGGTGACATTGGAGTATCTAGGTGGCATTAGGGTTTTGATTGATCTGTGTCTTAAGGTGTTATTCTAGTATGAACTCTAGGGCTGTTTGTGACACTTATAGGAATAGCCCAACGGATTGATTGGAAAGAATAACTTTGAGGTGGTTTCGTACCCTACCATAATCTCTTCGTTTGTTCTCCGCTATTAGTGACTTTGGAGTGACTCTTTGTTGCATGTTGAGGGATAGTGATGTGATCCAATTATGATATTATTGTTGAGGGAACTTACACTAGCGAAAGTATGAACCCTAGGCCTTGTTTCCTAGCATTGCAATACCGTTTACGCTCACTTTTATCATTCGTTACCTTGCTGTTTTTATAATTTCAGATTACAAATACCTATATCTACCATCCATATTACACTTGTATCACCATCTCTTCGCCGAACTAGTGCACCTATACAATTTACCATTGTATTGGGTGTGTTTGGGACACAAGAGACTCTTTGTTATTTGGTTGCAGGGTTGCTTGAGAGAGACCATCTTCATCCTACGCCTCCTACGGATTGATAAACCTTAGGTCATCCACTTGAGAGAAATTTGCTACTGTCCTATAAACCTCTGCACTTGGAGGCCCAACAACGTCTACAAGAAGAAGGTTGTGTAGTAGACATCAAGTCCCTAGCTTTTAACGTGCAAGCGGTCCATGCCGGAGAGAGGGAGAGACAGCTCGCGACGTCCCCAGCGTTGCTCCTGGAGTAGGTCCTACACAACAATCATGAAGAGAAACAAGACCTGTCGTTACGGTTGCCAGCCAACCTTTGGTCGCTCCGGGGAAGTGATTGGGGCACTGAGGGCCTGGTGAGGTGGCGCCTTGCGGGGCTGCTGCGGCCAGAGCTCGACCACTCAGGTTTATCGGCGTTGCAGGGACGGACCCGTGTGCAAATGTCGTGCCAGAGCGAGCGGCTCCATAGGTAGGCGTCAATCGAGCAGGCGATTAGGTCGGGTATGTTAAGCATGCAGGAGGAAATTCATTTTAAATAGACGCGAGAAAAGCAAACGCCGCTGGGCCAGGCCCGAGCAGCTCAGGGATGATGCAACCCGAGGGGCGCCCCCAACAAGGTAAGTAAAGAGCATAAGCAAAACGGATACATGCCGCAGGGACGGGACCCACGCGACCTGGGAATGATGCGGCCATGTGGGCGCTCCCAGCTAAAAACGGAACTTAGAAAGATGTCACCTGGTGCCGTTGAAGATGAAGTGATGTTGAAGAAGCAGGTGATGCGCGATGAAGACGTCGACCCTCACGAGCCCCCGGGCCCAGGAGCCTCGGGAGGCTCCGGGGGAACAGGTGGGTTTCCGAGGGCCATCTCCATCTCCGACAGGACCGCACAATGCCTGACCTTCTGAGCCTCCAGAATGCTCCTCAGCAGGCGCTGATGAGCGGCGACCGCGTTCGGCAGGCTGAAAGGCATGCGAACGTAGCTGTGAGGTGGACCCTCGCAATGCCCCACGCGCGAAGGCCAGAGGCGCTCCTGAGACGTGGCTCGGTTGAGCCCTGGCACGTCGATGCAGGCGCGCTGCCCACCATCCACGCCTGGGTGTGGGGCTACGGTGGGCAAGCGGCGGCTGCCGCGCATGACTCTTGACTCCTGTAGCTCCTGGGTGTTCCTTGCGATGAACTCCTGTGGGTTTGGTCTTCCTTGCCTTGTACCTTCCTGAGGGAAACGTGCCTAGAAGCACCCCTCCAAGTGGTGCCCGAGCGCCTCCCTCGCGACCTTGGCAAAGTCGGTGGCTCTCCAAGAAAGAGCCCCCGAGCCCCGCCTAAGGAGGGCATCGGGCGCGCCTTCCTATGTGAGAGAGGGTGGCGCTCCCTGATTGGGTGCAGACCCTGGCGCAACACCTCCGGAGGCGACTGCCTCCTTATGGCTTGGGCCAGGCGAAACCTTCTTCTTCTTAAGGGTCGCCTCGGGAAGTCTTCCGTTCCTGTGGTCCGGGTCTTCGATTGCTGCGGCTTGGAACGCGCGCTCAAGTGAACACACTGCGTCCCTTTCTTCACAGGGTACGGTGATGACTCCACCGCTTCCTGGCATCTTGAGGACATTGTATCCATGGTGAGTCACTTCCATGAACTTGGCCAGGGCTGGGTACCCGAGGATGGCGTTGTATGGCAGACGGATGTGGGCGACGTCGAAGTCGATGAGCTCGGTGCGGTAGTTGTTGTGTTGCCCGAAGGTGACTGGAAGGCGAACCTGCCCTATTGGAACAGTGGAACCGTCAGTGACTCCTGAGAAGGGATTGGTCGGTTGAAGCTGATCGTACGACACTTGGAGATTGTCGAACGTCTTGATGGACAGGACGTTGAGTCCTGCTCCGCTGTCAATGAGGGTCCTGGTAACCTGCACGTTGCTGATGACTGGGGAGCAAAGCATCGGGAGGACTCCGGCCGTTGCCGCGCACTTGAGCTGATCCGCTGAGCTGAACGTGATAATGCACGCAGACCACCTGAGAGGGCGCGTGGCCTCAAGCTTGGGGAGGACTACATTCACCTTGCGAGCAAACTGCTTGAAGATGCGCTGTGAGGCTGGGGCCTGCGCTCCACCCAAGATGCAAGCGATTGCGCGCGGCTCCTGGAAGCCCCCAGCCTCCTCGTCTTGATGCTGGCCTTCGTTCCTCCTTGGCGGCAGCGGCAGAGGAGGAAGGCATGTGTTGCCGTGCGGGCGATCCTCACGAGGCTGATCTCTCCAGCCTCCCTCGCGAGGCTGGTCCTGCCAGCGATCCTCGCGAGGTCGGTCACGCCACCCTTGGCGAGGGCCATGGTCTTCCCATCGTCCTCCACCTCTTCCTCCTCCTCGGCCATAGCCCTTGTCGTTGCGCTCGGGGTGTCGGCTGACACGTCCATCTCTCACGGCCCTGAGCTCTTGACATTCGTTGGTGTTGTGGGTGTGTAGGTCGTGGTACACGCAGTACCGGCTGCCCTTGGATGACTCAGGCTGATCCCTGCCTCGCTTGGTGTCTGGTTCCACTACAAGCACGGCAGCCCCCTTGCGCTTCACGTCCTTGGCCTTGGGCTTCTTCTCTTCTGGGTCGGCAGCCGGGAGTTCGAGGAGGGAAAGGCGCCCTTCCTCAGCCCTGGCGCATTTGGTCGCCAGGTTGAATAGCTCCAGGGATGTGCACATGTCTTCATGGATTGCTAGCTCCTCCTTCATCTTGATGTCACGTACGCCATTGGAGAAGGCCGAGATGATGGCTTCTTCAGTCACCTTGGGGATCTTGAGGCGAGCGTTGTTGAAGCGCTGGATGTATTTCTGCAGGGTTTCCCCTTGCTGTTGCTTGATGCGGCGCAGATCGCTCACGGCCGGGGGCCAGTCGTGGGTGCCCTGGAAGTTGGCGATGAAGCGAGTGCGCATCTCGTCCCAGGAGGAGATTGTGCCAGGAGCCAGGTGCGGGCCCCGTTCTTGAGCGCCATGGGAAACCAGTTCGCCATGACCCTTTCGTCTCTGTTGGCGGCTTCGATGCATAGCTCGTAGAGCTATAGGAACTCCGCGGGGTCCGCCGTACCATCGTAGCGAGGGGGCAGGTCAGACTTGAACTTGCCTGGCCATGCGACGCTGTGTATCTCGGGGGTGAGGGCACGGCAGCCTGCCGTGGCCACCGGCGCCTTTTGCTGGTGCTGGGCTTGTTCCTGGGGATTACCGCGCGCCGCCGCTTGGAGCAGCGCAGGGTCTTGGCATGGAGGTGCAGGGACACGATCTTGGCGCGCCGGCGCTGGGAGCGCGCGAGCACCTTCTTGGGGACGAGGGATCTCTTGGCAGCTCCTTTCTTGCTGCGCAGGCGCCAGACGCGGAGGGTCTCGCCCTGGGGCTGCGTGCCTTGGAGCCAGGGCGCCTTCTTGGGGAGGAGGTGGTGGAGGCACCTCCTGATCCTCGCCTCCTGCATGGAATGGAGGGCGAGGTAGCGAGAGCGACAGCAAGGGGGAGCCCCCTGCGGCATTGACGAGGTCGGTGATGCAGGTGAGCTAGTCCTCGTAGAGGTCGTCGACGGGGCGGTAGTGCAGGAGCTCTCTTGCCAGGAGCAACGCGGCGTGCGCGTCCGTGGGGGCACGACGGGCGTGGGACGACGAAGCAGCTGGAGTTAGCGATGGTGTGGCGGTGCGGCCCTCCCGCCATACCGAAGGATGCTGGGATGAGGCCTGCTGCTCGTTCCCCGCCGGGCCGGTGGCAGCGTTGGCGGCAGGCGACGGGGAACGACGAGGGCGTCCGCCGACGGGCGCCGTCTGGGCGACGCGGGTGGCGAGAGCAGCTCGGCGCTTGGCGCGAGCCTGACGAGCGTCAGCCATGGACACGACGGAAGATCATACACGAACAATGGAAGAAAGATTCCGGCGCACCCCTACCGGCGCGCCAAATGTCGGATTTCGGGTTCCGGCAGACCCTTGAGGTTCGAACACTGGGTGCGCGCGGAGATCTCTCCCCTACCGATCTACGTCCAATCTCCTCGCGTGATCTAAGATGAAAACAACGAACGACACAAGGGACACGAGGTTTATACTGGTTCGGGCCACCGTTGTGGTGTAATACCCTACTCCAGTGTGTGGTGTGGTGGATTGCCTCAGGGGCTGATGATGAACAGTACAAGGGAAGAACAACCTCGCGAGAGGTGTTCTTGAGCTGGTGCGATGAACTGCTTGGGTTAGTTTAGTCGCCCCTCTCTCTCTCTGCTAGGGCTCTATCAGATCTCTAGATGTCTAGGTGTGTCGATCTCTCGATGTCTCTCCTTCCCTTTTTCTCTTTCTGCCTCCCCCTCTTCCCCCTCTGCTCTGTGGTGGCTAGCTCTATTTATAGAGGCCCCAGGCCTCTCCCCAAATAATGAGCGGGAAGGGCGCCAACAATTGGCCATTTTGAAGGGGAACATCTAGTACAAGTTATCCTGACCAAAGGTGGTCTTCGGCTGCCAAAAAGTACTAGTGATGACGCCGTCTTGGGCTCCACGGTGACCTCTGTCCTGCCGCTCTGCTGGTATTGGTCTCGTTGCACCGGAATGGCAACCTTTGCCCGGTGCCTTGGCCTGTGCTTGCCCCCTTTGCACCAAAGGGGAAACAAGGACACTGCGCAGGCCAGCGCCCACATGGTCTCGATCGTCATGGCTTGCGTCATGGGCTCCTCGCGAGGTATCCCTGCCTTGATCTCTCTGCCTCCTCGCGAGCCTGCCTGATGAGGCTGCCTCTGAGGAAGCTTTCTATCGTCCGCCCCGCGAGGCTTGGCCCCTCGCGAGGGTCTTGAGCTTGAGCTGATGAAGATGGGTCGCGCTGGCCCCCCACTTGAGCCACGCCGCAGGCCGCAGGCAGGCAAGTCTGGGGACCCCCGTTCCCAGAACACCGACACCGTTGTAGATAGAGGGGGGAAAGTGATGGAGATGTTGGTGAAGATGGCGGAGGTATTGGTGTAGATCGTGGTGATGATGATGGCCCTCGGTGGCACTCCGGTGCCACCAGAAGCGAGGGGGAGAGAGCTCCCCTCCTTCTTATTCTTCCTTGACCTCCTCCCTAGATGGGAGAAGGGTTTCCCCTCTGGTCCATGGCCTTTGATAACCCACAAGTATAGGGGATCGCAACAGTTTTTGATAAGTAAGAGTGTCGAACCCAACGAGGAGCTAAACGTAGAACAAATATTCCCTCAAGTTCTATCGACCACCGATACAACTCTACGCACGCTTGACGTTCGCTTTACCTAGAACAAGTATGAAACTAGAAGTACTTTGTAGGTGTTGTTGGATAGGTTTGCAAGATAATAAAGATTACGTAAATAAAAAGTAGGGGCTGTTTATAACTTTAGATAAGGAAACAATAAAGTAAATATAGCGAGTGCGGAAAAGTGGTGGTAGGAGTTGCGAAATTGCCCCTTAAGCAATTGACTACTTTACTAGACCGATGGCAAGTATTATGTGGGAGAGGCCACTGCTAGCATGTCATCCCTGACTTGGAATTCTATGCACTTATTATTGGAATTATTAGCAAGCATCCGCAACTACTAACATTCATTAAGGTAAAACCCGACCATAGCATTAAGATATATTGGTCCCCCTTCAATCCCGTATGCATCAATTTCTATGCTAGGTTGAAGCTTCTGTCACTCTTGCCCTCCAATACATAGTCGTGTCAACATACAACTAACCCTATGGTGTGATCCACACACGCGCTCATATGATGGGCACCAAAGGACAGCAACATAACCACAAGCAAATTAAATCAATCATAGCAATTCATCAACCACCGATAGGACAACGAAAATCTACTCAGACATCATAGGATGGCAACACATCATTGGATAATAATATGAAGCATAAAGCACCATGTTCAAGTAGAGGGTACAACGGGTTGCGGGAGAGTGGACCGCTGTAGATAGAGGGGGGAAGGTGATGGAGATGTTGGTGAAGATGGCGGAGGTGTTGGTGAAGATCGCGGTGATGATGATGGTGGCCACGGCGGCGTTCCGGCGCCACCGGAGGAGAGGGGGAGAGGGGCCCCCTTCTTCCTCTTCTTCCTTGACCTCCTCCCTAGATGGGAGAAGGATTTCCCCTCTGGTCCTTGGCCTCCATGGCATGGGAGGGGCGAGAGCCCCTCCGAGATTGGTTCTATCTCTCTGTTTCTCTCTGGTTCTACGTTCTGTTCTGGCTTTGTTTCACCGTTTCGTATATATATGGAGATCCGTAACTCCGATTGGCCTGAAACCTTCGCCGTGATTTTTTTCCCCGAATATTAGCTTTCTTGCGGCAAAAGAAGAGCGTCAACCGCCTTACAGTGGGCTCACGAGGGTAGGGGGCGCGCCCTAGGGGGGGCGCCCCCCTGCCTCGTGACCACCTCGGGCACTGGTTTGCTTTGATTTTCCTTTCGAATTTTCCATATTTTCCAAAAATAAGCTCCGTCCGTTTTTATCCCGTTTGGACTCCGTTTGATATGGATATTCCGCGAAACCAAAAACAAGCAACAGACAAGAACTGGCACTGGGCACTGGATCAATATGTTAGTCCCAAAAATAATATAAAAAGTTGCCAAAAAGTATATGAAAGTTGAATAATATTGGCATGGAACAATCAAAAATTATAGATACGACGGAGACGTATCAGCATCCCCAAGCTTAATTCCTGCTCGTCCTCGAGTAGGTAAATGATAAAAAAGATAATTTTTGATGTGGAATGCTACCTAGCATAATCTTGATCATATGTCTAATCATGGCATGAATATTAAGACATGAGTGATTCAAAGCAATAATCTATCCTTTGACATAAAGACAATAATATTTCAAGCATACTAATAAAGCAATCATGTCTTTTCAAAATAACATGGCCAAAGAAAGCTATCCCTACAAAATCATATAGTCTGGCTATGCTCCATCTTCACCACACAAAATATTCACATCATGCACAACCCCGATGACAAGCCAAGCAATTGTTTCATACTTTTGACGTTCTCAAACCTTTTCAACTTTCACGCAATACATGAGTGTGAGCCATGGACATAGCACTATAGGTGGAATAGAATATGATGGTGGAGAGGACAAAAAGGAGAAGATAGTCTCACATCAACTAGGCGTATCAACGGGCTATGGAGATGCCCATCAATAGATATCAATGTGAGTGAGTAGGGATTGCCATGCAACGGATGCACTAGAGCTATAAGTTTATGAAGCTCAAACTGGAAACTAAGTGGGTGTGCATCCAACTTGCTTGCTCATGAAGACCTCGGGCATTTGAGGAAGCCCGTCATCGGAATATACAAGCCAAGTTCTATAATGAAAATTCCCACTAGTATATGAAAGTGATAACTTAAGAGACTCTCTATATGAAGAACATGGTGCTATTTTGAAGCACAAGTGTGGAAAAAGGATAGTAGCACTGCCCCTTCTCTCTTTTTCTCTCATTTTTTTGTTTTTTTATTATTTTTTGGGTGGGCTTCTTTGGCCTCTTTTTTTATTTGGGCTTCTTTGGCCTCTTTTATTTTTTTTGTAAAGTCCGAAGTCTCATCCCGACTTATGGGGGAATCATAGTCTCCGTCATCCTTTCCTCACTGGGGCAATGCTCTAATAATGATGATCATCACACTTTTATTTACTTACAACTCGATATGTAGAACAAAGTATGACTCTATATGGATGCCTCCGGCGGTGTACCAGGATGTGCAATGATCTAGCGTAGCAATGACATCAAAAAACGGGCAAGCCATGAAAACATCATGCTAGCTATCTTACGATCATGCAAAGCAATATGACAATGAATGCTCAAGTCATGTATATGATGATGATAGAAGTTGCATGGCAATATATCTCGGAATGGCTATGGAAATGCCATGATAGGTAGGTATGGTGGCTGTTTTGAGGAAGGTATATGGTGGGTTTATGGTACCGGCGAAAGTTGCGCAGTACTAGAGAGGCTAGCAATGGTGGAAGGGTGAGAGTGCGTATAATCCATGGACTCAACATTAGTCATAAAGAACTCGCATACTTATTGCAAAAATCTATTAGTTATCGAAACAAAGTACTACGCGCATGCTCCTAGGGGGATAGATTGGTAGGAAAAGACCATCGCTCGTCCCCGGCCGCCACTCATAAGGAAGACAATCAATAAATAAATCATGCTCCGACTTCGTTACATAACGATTCACCATACATGCATGCTACGGGAATCACAAACCTCAACACAAGTATTTCTACAATCCACAACTACCCACTAGCATGACTCTAATATCACCATCTTTATATCGCAAAACTATTGAAAGGAATCAAACATATCATATTCAGCGATCTACAAGTTTATGTAGGATTTTATGACTAACCATGTGAATGACCAGTTCCTGTCATCTCTCTAAATAGATATAAGTGAAGCAAGAGAGTTTTAATTCTTTCTACAAAAGATATGCCCAGGCTCTAAAAAATATAAGTGAAGCAAAAGAACATTCTGCAAATGGCGGTTGCTAAGTAAAGAGAAACAAGCAATCCAAACTTCAAATGGTATAAGTGAAGCACATGAAGCATTCTATAAAGCCATACTCAAAAAAATATAAGTGAAGTGCAAAGAGCATTCTATAAATCAACCAAGGACTATCTCATACCAGCATGGTGCATAAAAACAAAAAAGAAAAACCAAATGCAAAAGACGCTCCAAGATTGCACATATCGCATGAACGAAACGAATCCGAAAACATACCGATACTTGTTGAAGAAAGAGGGGATGCCTTCCCAGCATCCCCAAGCTTAGAAGCTTGAGTCTCCTTGAATATTTACTTGGGGTGCCTCGGGCATCCCCAAGCTTGAGCTCTTGCCTCTCTTCCTTCTTCTCACATCGAAACCTTCTCGATCATCGAACACTTCATCCACACAAAACTTCAACAGAAAACTCGGTAAGATCCGTTAGTATAATAAAGCAAATCACTAGTCTAAGTACTGTTGCAAACCAATTCATATTTTGTTTTTTCATTGTGTCTACTGTAATATAACTTTTTCATGGCTTAATCCACTGATATAAATTGATAGTTTCATCAAAACAAGCAAACTATGCATCAAAAAACAGAATCTGTCTAAAACAGAACAGTCTGTAATAATCTGAACATTCACCATACTTCTGATACTTGAAAAATTCTACCACAATTAGGAAAAATAAAAAATTTGTATAGGAAGACAGTGCAAAAAGAATCAGAACCATTTGACGTTCCAGCTAAAAATGTAAAATCGCGCACTACAGCCAAAGTTTCTGTCCTGCACCGTACAAACCATCAAGCAAATGTAAACATCCTAAAGGCAAACCTTGGCACATTATTTTTATAATACAATGGAATTATACAAGGGGATAATTATTTTTGTTGAAAAGTTTCTGTAATCAAGATTCACAAAGTTGCCGTGAGCATGAACAAAGTTCAAGGAGCTCTCCCACTTCAACAGTGCTTGTCTTTCTCACTTTCACTTTCCTTTTTGAAAAGTTTTGGGTTCCCCTCTTTATTTTTGTTGTTTTTAAACTATATGAAAGCACTCAACAGAAATAAATGACTCTCTAAAACTTGCGGGTTGTCTCCCTGGCAGCGCTTTCTTTAAAGCCATTAAGCTAGGCATATAGTGCTCAAGTATTGAATCCACCCGGATCCCAAGGTATATCAAAGCCAATTTTAATTAACAATGATTTGTAATTTAGTAGTAAGCACAAAGCAACATATATGAAGCAATAACAAAGTCTAACTCTCTTCCTATGCATCGGCATGTCATAAAAGAACAATTCATGCACACCTAGTAAAGGCCAATGCATAGTATAAACAGTTTCTTGCAATTTTATCATGTTGGAAACATAGAGAGGTGGAGATATAGTTCCTCTCTCATAATAATTGCAAGTAGGAGCAGCAAGCACATGCATATTATATTCATCAAAATCATCATGTGCAACGGTAAAAGGCAACCCATCAATATAATCCTTAATAAGTGCAAACTTCTCCGATATAGTATAATCGGGAGAATTCAAAAAGATAATAGGACTATCATGCGTGGGTGCAATAGCAACAATTTCATGTTTAACATAAGGAACTATAGCAAGTTCATCTCCATAAGCATAATTCATATTGGCATCTTGGCCATAAGCATAACAAGCATCATCAAAAAGGGATATTTCAAAAGAACCAAAGGGATCATAACAGTCATCATAGCAATCATCCTTCGGTAAGCACGAAGGGGAATTAAACAATGTATGAGTTGAAGAGTTACTCTCATTAGAAGGTGGGCACGGGTGATCAATCCGCTCTTCCTCTTTTTGTTCTTCGCTCTCCTTCTCATCTTTTTCATCCAATGAGCTCACAGTGTCATCAACTTCTTCTTCCATACACTCCTGTAAAATATTAGTCTCTTCTTGGACAGTGGAGTATTCCTCAATATATTGTTTAACATAGGTATTAGAAGCATAATTATCATAGCAATATTTAAGTATAGCAAATTTTTCAGATTTGTGAAAAGTAGCATCATACTTTTCAATCAAAGAAGCAATTCCATAAGCACCCTCAAAAGCAACAAATTCTTCAATTTGTTGAACATCATAGTAACTATAAACACCTTTAGTATAAGAAGATAAGATTCCATTATCAATAAACTCACATTGGTAGGGAAGGTGTTTCTTAGGGTTTTCAGAACAACAAGTAAAATCATATAATTCACATAAATTCCAAGCTTAGCATTACAAACGTTGAATTTGACTCCATAATAATTTCCCCTTCTCAGATATACGGTGTCGCACATAACAAGCATGCTCATCTAAAGATTTGCCCTCAACTAAGCTAGTTGGGGTTTCAGCACGAGCACATAGGGATCGAAGATGATCCAAGTAATAAGCTTCAGCAGTGTGATAGATTTTGATTGGTTCTTCAACCATTGGCAATAGGTACAACTAATTTTTTGGTATTTTGCGTTTCCTACCCATAACTAAAGATAGGAAACAACTAAGAACAGCAAATAAAAATTACTTAGTGATAAAGCAAACAAGCACACACGAGAAATATTCACCCCACGCTATTGCTCCCCGGCAACGGCGCCAGAAAAAGGTCTTGATAACCCACAAGTATAGGGGATCGCAACAGTTTTTGATAAGTAAGAGTGTCGAACCCAACGAGGAGCTAAACGTAGAACAAATATTCCCTCAAGTTCTATCGACCACCGATACAACTCTACACACGCTTGACGTTCGCCTTACCTAGAACAAGTATGGAACTAGAAGTACTTTGTAGGTGTTGTTGGATAGGTTTGCAAGATAATAAAGATTACGTAAATAAAAAGTAGGGGCTGTTTAGATAAGGAAACAATAAAGTAAATATAGCGAGTGTGGAAAAGTGGTGGTAGGAGTTGCGAAATTTCCCCTTAAGCAATTGACTACTTTACTAGACCGATGGCAAGTATTATGTGGGAGAGGCCACTGCTAGCATGTCATCCCTGACTTGGAATTCTATGCACTTATAATTGGAACTATTAGCAAGCATCCGCAACTACTAATGTTCATTAAGGTAAAACCCAACCATAGCATTAAGATATATTGGTCCCCCTTCAATCCCGTATGCATCAATTTCTATGCTAGGTTGAAGCTTCTGTCACTCTTGCCCTCCAATACATAGTCCTATCAACATACAACTAATCCTATGGTGTGATCCACACGCGCGCTCATATGACGGGCACCAAAGGACAGCAACATAACCACAAGCAAATTAAATCAATCATAGCAATTCATCAACCACCGATAGGACAACGAAAATCTACTCAGACATCATAGGATGGCAACACATCATTGGATAATAATATGAAGCATAAAGCACCATGTTCAAGTAGAGGGTATAGCGGGTTGCGGGAGAGTGGACCGCTGTAGATAGAGGGGGGGAGGTGATGGAGATGTTGGTGAAGATGGCGGAGGTGTTGGTGAAGATCGCGGTGATGATGATGATGGCCACGGCGGCGTTCCGGCGCCACCGGAGGAGAGGGGGAGAGGGGCCCCCTTCTTCCTTGACCTCCTCCCTAGATGGGAGAAGGGTTTCCCCTCTTGTCCTTGGCCTCCATGGCATGGGAGGGGCGAGAGCCCCTCCGAGATTGGATCTATCTCTTCGTTTCTCTCTGGTTCTGCGTTTTGTTCTGGCTTTGTTTCACTGTTTCGTATATATGTGGAGATCCGTAACTCCTATTGGCCTGAAACCTTCGCCGTGATTTTTTTCCGAATATTAGCTTTCTTGCGGCAAAAGAAGAGCGTCAACCGCCTTACGGTGGGCTCACGAGGGTAGGGGCGCGCCCTAGGGGGGCGCGCCCCCCTGCCTCGTGACCACCTCGGGCACTGGTTCGCGTTGATTTTCCTTCCGAATTTTCCATATTTTCCAAAAATAAGCTCCGTCTGTTTTTATCCCGTTTGGACTCCGTTTGATATGGATATTCTGCGAAACCAAAAACATGCAACAGACATGAACTGGCACTGGGCACTGGATCAATATGTTAGTCCCAAAAATAATATAAAAAGTTGCCAAAAAAGTATATGAAAGTTGAATAATATTGGCATGGAACATCAAAAATTATAGATACGACGGAGATGTATCAGCCTCCATGGCACGGGAGGGGCGAGTGCCCCTCCGAGATTGGATCTGTCTCTATGTCTCTCTCTGTTTCTGCGTTCTCCCATGGCTCTGTTTCACTGTTTCGTGTATATATGGAGATCCGTAACTCCGATTGGCCTGAAACCTTCGCTGTGATTTTTTTTCTTCCGAAAATTAGCTTTCTTGCGGCAAAAGAAGAGCGTCAACCGCCTTGCGGGTGGCTCACGAGGGTAGGGGGCGCGCCCCCCTGCCTCGTGACACCCTCGGGCACCGTCTCGCGTGGATTTTTCTTCCGGAATTTTCCAAATATTCCAAAAAGTATCTCCGTCCGTTTTTATCCCGTTTGGACTCCGTTTGATATGGATATTCTGCGAAACCAAAAACATGCAACAGACAGGAACTGGCACTGGGCACTGGATCAATATGTTAGTCCGAAAAATAGTATAAAAAGTTGCCAAAAGTATATGAAAGTTGTAGAATATTGGCATGGAACAATCAAAAATTATAGATACGACGGAGACGTATCAGAGAGCTTGTGAGGTTTACATGATTTTCTTCCAACATCCCATAATTGCTAGATAGCAACTCAAGTTGAGCCCTTAGCTCAACATTCTCCTTCAATATGGATGCTTCACAAGAAATAGAGTTAGTAGCACAAGCATCATCATTAACGACAAGAGGAGAAGGCAACTTGGCAAGCTCTTTTAAATAAGAAGCTTCAAGTTGAGCATGAGACTCGGTGAGTTTGATGAGCTCACCCTTGATGACCCTTGAGCCATTTTCGAGGTGCTCAAAATCCTCAAGGAGTCCAGCATGAGCAACTTCAAGCTTAGCATTTTTAGTTTCAAAATCATTGGCCACCTCAAGAGCTCTATCACGAGATTCCCTCACTCTAGATAATTCTAGAGAAAAAGTCTCCTCAAGAGATTCCTTGGTGGTTTGTTCAAGTTCAAGAGCTTGAGAGAGGTCCGCAATCTCATTAGCGTAATCACGCTCATGACCTTCCATTTGATCAATGGTGACCTCATGCTCCTCAAGACGAGATTCCAACTCATCAATATATTTCTTGCCCTTAATGGCAATGGACATGATTTCCATGAAGTTGGAACGAGCAATTTTATTTGTATTAAGAAAATTAAAAATCATTTCCCCCTTAATTTTTAAGGAGGCAATGTTATCATTCTCTTCATCATTATCCTCATCATCATTAGCATTAACATCATCATCAAGAGACATGTTGGGGTTCAAAGTAGGAGATACCTTTGAAGACTTAGCCATAAGGCATAAAGCAATAGATGATGATGTAGGATCCCTTGAAGCACCATTTGAGACCACATCTTGTTTCATGGAGTGTTGGGTTTCCTCTACATTGTTAGCACAACAACTTGAGGAAATACATGCATTTTTATCATGGCAACAAGATATAGCAAGCATATCATTATGAGATTTAGTCAAGCAACTTCTACATGATATGCACGGACTATCAACACAAGCATGTGAAACATGTAAGGTGCACGAAGTGTTAAAGTCCCAAGATGGAGCATTGCAACAAGATAGTGATGAAGAGTCATCAACGATAAGCACACTATCATCATTGCAATAACCAACACTAGTCACCATAACATTACCTTGTGGCAACCCACATGTAGGTGAAGTAGAAGAAGTTGAGAAGGCAACACGGCCGGAGGTGGAGGGAGAAAAATCATCCCCACAAATCTTGGACACACCATATTTATCTTGAAGCTTTGTCCGCAACTCATGAGCATCCCGGAACGGCATGAGTTGAAATATAACTACATTGCTCAAAGCATCGAAAAGCACATTATAAGCTTGAGCATTGAGATAAGAGTTTTTCTCATCCTCTAAAGATAATCTTTGGGGATCCTTTGGAGGAGAAAAACCCATATCTACAATTCGCTCTAAATTTGGGTCCATGACCCTAAAGAGATTAAGCATGCGAACTACCCAAACATCAAAATTTGTGCCATCGAAACTAAGAGTGTCAGATAATCCTAAACCCCTAGTAGACATCCTTACTCTCTAGGCGGTTAAGCCCTAAAAGGAGAGACGAGGCTCTGATACCAATTGAAAGATCGTGGATGTCGCCTAGAGGGGGGTGAATAGGCGCTTTACAATAATTACGGTTTAGGCTTGAACAAATGCGGAATAAACCTAGTGGTTAATTTGTTAAGCACAAAACCTACAACAACTAGGCTCACCTATGTGCACCAACAACTTATGCTAAGCAAGATAAACAACTAAGTGATAGCAAGATATATGACAAGAAACAATATGGCTATCACAAAGTAAAGTGCATAAGTAAAGGGCTCAGGTAAGAGATAACCGAGGCACGTGGAGACAATGATGTATCCCGAAGTTCACACCCTTGCAGATGCTAATCTCCGTTTGGAGCGGTGTGGAGGCACAATGCTCCCCAAGAAGCCACTAGGGCCACCGTAATCTCCTCACGCCCTCGCACAATGCAAGATGCCGTGATTCCACTAAAGGACCCTTGAGGGCGGTCACCGAACCCGTACACTTTGACAACCCTTGGGGGTGGTCACCGGTACCCGTCAAATTGCTCGGGGCGATCTCCACAACCTAATTGGAGACCCCGACGCTTGCCCGGAGCTTTACACCACAATGATTGAGCTCCAAACAACACCAGCCGTCTAGGGCGCCAAGGCACCCAAGAGGAACAAGCTCTAGGGTGCCCAAACACCCAAGAGTAATAAGCTTCTCAAACTTCACTTCCACGTATCACCGTGGAGAACTCAAACCGATGCACCAAATGCAATGGCAAGGGCACACAGAGTGCCCAAGTCCTTCTCTCTCAAATCCCACCGGGCAACTAATGCTAGGAGGAAAATGAGAGGAAGAACAAGACGGAGAACACCAAGAACTCCAAGATCTAGATCCAAGGGGTTCCCCTCACATAGAGGAGAAAGTGATTGGAGGAAATGTGGATCTAGATCTCCTTTCTCTTTTCCCTCAAAAACTAGCAAGAAACCATGGAGGGATTTGAGAGTTAGCAAGCTCAAAGAAGGTCAACAATGGGGGCAAAAATGAGCTCAAGAGATAGGGAACCATTGGGGAAGAAGACACCCTTAAATAGGTCCCCACGAATCTGCCCGTTATGTGCGGAAAAACATAGGAGCGGTACAACCGCTACGAGCACCGGTACAACCGGTAACAGGCAATAAGCGGTACAACCGGCCCACGGCCGCCCACGGCCGCCCAACAACCGCACCACAACAGAGACCAGTCCGGTGGTAGAGCGGTACATGACCGGTACAACCTCCGGACCAATTCTGGAGCGGTACAACCGCTCCGAACACCGATTGTACAACCTCTCTATGGGGCGGTACAACCTCTCTATGTAAAATAGACAATATCAAAACAGCCACAACTTTCGCATACGAGCTCCGAATTCGACGAAATCAAGTTTGTTGGAAAGCTAGCGACAAGGGCTAACACAATCTTGATAGAAATATCAAGAAAAAGCAAATTAGAAAAGGCCCATAAGAAAATGGTGAGAACCCTTCATCGGATAAGACCGGTAAAACCTCCAACACCGAAAACACAAAAGAAGATGCAAATGAAATCGGTTTTCGATGAACTCGAGCTTGTCAAGAAGATGACCATGAGATCCAAATCTCACAAGGAGAAGAACCAAACAAGAACCAAGAGAGATGATGCAAGGATGCAATGGTTTGAACTCTCGACGAACGATACGATCAAGCTACTCACTAGAGAGCCCCCCCCCCTTGATAGTACGGCAATCGATCCTACAACCCGGTCTCCCAACTACCATCATGAGACCGGTAAAATAGAAAACCTATCAAGGGCAAACCTTTGTCTTGCACATAGTCCACTTGAGCTAGATGATGGCGATCTTGACTTCCTCAAGTTGGACCATCTTTCTTGATTGTGTTGGCTCGATGAAGACTAGTTGATTGCTCCCCCATACTCCACTATGGGTGAGTCACTCTTCGGCACATATTCACAATTCCATTGACACCACAATGGACTGCAAGCTTCAAGCTTGATTGCTCCCCCATACTCCATTATGGGTGAGCCACTCTTCATGTTGCTTCACTTGAACTTGCACACTACAAACTTGATGACGATCACCACTTGATGTCATCCTCCATGGGTTGTATGAGATCTTCCACTTGACGCAAGACCATGGAAACATACCTAACCCTACAAAGAACTCTCACGTAGACCATTGGTTAGTACACAAAGCGTAATGGACAATGCTTACCATACCATGGGATCACTTGATCCCTCTCGGTACTTCTTCTACGCTATGTGAGTTGATCAACTTGATTCACTCTTGACTTAGTCTTGATCAACCTTGAATCTTTCCAACTCTCTTCATTTGGATGATGTCTTGAAGGTAAACACGAATGATCACACAACCTTCTTCTTCAAGACATGCTTGCAATAAGCTCAACTCACACATGACCAATCTTTGGATAATTCCTTGGAACGCACTTTGGCCATCTCATAAACTCCTTGAAACCAACACATGGACTTCAAGACAATCCTATGGACAAATCCTTCAAATATATCTCAAGGCAACCGTTAGTCCATAGAGATTGTCATCAATTACCAAAACCACACATGGGGGCACCGCATGTCCTTTCGCCGTGCGTTCGGTACTTGGATCGGTCGGATCGTGAAGACGTTCGACTACATCAACCGTGTTCTCATAACGCTCCCGCTTACGGTCTATGAGGGTACGTGGACGATACTCTTCCCTCTCATTGCTATGCATCACCATGATCTTGCATGTGCGTAGGAAATTTTTGAAATTACTACGTTCCCCAACACCTAGAAGGCAGACGCAACAGGATCTCCATGATGAAGTCGTCGGTGAGGCCGGTCACCGGGTTCCTCCTCCTCGCCCGCTTCCTGGATCTCTTCTTCACCATGTCCACTGACAAGACCTACTAGCCGTGGAGCATTTCGTCAGGGGGGGGAGGGGGTAGAACGAGAAATCAGCCGCAACCTCCAAAATCGGTACGAGGATGCGGGAGGCCTTGGCTTGAGGATGATTAAAGTGGGTCGGGCCGTGTCGTGCCATGCCGGCCCGTCTGGCCAGCTTTGAGTTGGAGGAGACGTGTCAGACTTAGTGCGCCAAAGACCGAGCATGTGTGTGTGTAAAGTCATCATATGAATGAAATGGAAAATAAGAACTTTTCTTTTGATTGTTGTTTTTGCAAGAATCTTTGGATTACCAAAGTCCATGTTATATTAGACTAGCACTATACATGAGCGGTTGTCTATCTCAAAATCCAACAAATTATTTTAAACATTGGGAAAGTTCAAGTCAATTGTGTTCTCTTTTCCCCGCGAAATAGAAAAAAATCGGTACCCTTAACCTATGAAACTATCTACATCTCTTCCACCACTCAAAGCAATTTTAATCATCTCTACTATTAAAGGGACATTTGTCGATTTTGCTTCCATCGCTTTCACCCCTCCCATCGATACATTCCCTCTCCCACCATTTTTTTCAAGCCACGCGATAACCACATTGTTTTTCCGTGAACCGACACCGACCTCCTTGTTTATGGGGATAGAAATCTCTTGCAAATAAATTAATACTAATCAAATAAAGTGCCGATAGCAAGAAGTCCCTTACAAGCAATCAATAAAATCAACTCACATAGTTGTGCGTACACAATCTCAAACACAACATATATTTCCTTACATTTTGCATATGAATTCCCTTCCCACAACATATCTCAATCTCAAACTAATCAAATTTTTCTATGATGAACCACTAGAATAAAGTTTGTCCCCGTTACAACGCACGAGTATTTAGCTAGCCACCAATGAATTTGCACTGATGATACTTAATCACAAAGAACTAAAAAATGATGAGAAATATAACATTAAAACACAATTTTAAGCCTATAAAACACATAAAAATCAAAATAAGGGAGATAATAATTTCATAAAAAAACAGAAGAAATACCACCTAGTGCATGAAGCTGTCCTAAGAACTGGAAATACGAACGAAATAAAACTTGGTTTTCTAGGAAACCAATTATTATTAAAACCAATGTTTCTAATTTCTTAAAATAGTTCTAAAAAGGAAATTAATGTAAATAAACTAGGGAAGCAAGATACATTAGAAATCAGCAATTTCCTAGGGAAGTTAGGGAAAACCTTCACTGAAATCCATGGTTTTCTTGCGAGAAAATGTGGTAGTATTTCAGAAATATTTATGTTATTTTTTTAGTCTATTGCTTGATCTCTTTTAAAGTTTCATATATTTAGTTAAGGTTTCATTTGTCCACCGGATGCCATTTGGCAAACCATAACCACGTCATAATCAACATTATCCTTTACATATATAAAACTAGATCTGCAAAGAACTAAGATTTGAGAGAGCAAGATATTCACTTTGGAGTCATATAATAAAGTTAAATGAGTTGTGCTCAGATGTTCAGACACAGGGTAATTGCACCTTTACCCACTAGAATCAAAACCAATGCAACGGCGAAAATGCTACACTTACAGAACTCTAGTACGGACTGGGTTTACGGATTGCTCTCTCGCCAAACAGCCCCTCTTGATTTTCGCTGGTGGGACCTCTTCTCCCTAATCTTCTCCAACCACAGCTCTTTTGTGAGTCCATAACAGAAATCCTGCTAGAATACGTCCGTAAGTCTAGCATTCTCAACGCAACGGTGTGTTTCTATGCTTACATTGACCGTATAACATGCAAAGAAAAATGTAAACTATTCCGTTTCAGAGTTAACTGGTTAATTTATACTTCACTAGTATTTGAGAGACCAAAACTAAACCAGTGTTTCTATTTCTTTTCATCTTGTGAAAACTTTATGTAAAATGCAACTACGTACTAAACTTCACATAACCAATATTTCCAGACACAACTGGCGAACAAATAAGTACTACTCTTTTGTCAATTAATTCTGATCAGAGGGAGTACATTCTATATTGGAAAATGTTTGTGGCCGGGGCATCGACCGAACGTTGCGCCTGACGCGTCCACGCGTGGACGCTTCTAGCGAAGCAACTGACGACATGCGTACTATGCGGGGCCCATCTACGTTGCCTATATTCTCTTTCTTCCACCTCTCGCATATTCTCTCTCTCTCTCTTCCTGTCGCACATGCTGCCCTCGTGTGCCTGCTGCTCCTCCGCTTCTTCCTCCCCCTTATATCCAGCATGCGGCCGCACATCCCAGGCTCTCGCCCGCGTGCTCCCCTTCCCCTGCTACAACCAAGTGCCAAGGGCCAGCTGTGGTCCAAGCTTCCTTTGTCGGGCTTCTGTAGCTGGCGGCGGCGCTCTAGCGACGACCTTTTTTTGCCTCAACCGAAACGGTGCTGTGAAACAAAGATGAGGGCAATGCTACAACCGGCTTTGACGAAAGCTACAACCGAAGAGTAGAAAAAGCTACAATCGACCACGGTGCACCGGCAAAAGCTGGAACCAGAGACAAAAAAGGCTACAACCACCGATACAAGTGTTGCAACCGTTGACAAAAATGCTTCAACCATCAACGGGGAAGCTTCAACCAGCCACTGTTTAATTGAAAACTGAAAGGACATGTCGTGCCCCCATGTGTGGTTTTGGTAATTGATGACAATCTCTATGGACTAACGGTTGCCTTGAGTTATATTTGAAGGATTTGTCCATAGGATTGTCTTGAAGTCCATGTGTTGGTTTCAAGGAGTTTATGAGATGGCCAAAGTGCTTTTCAAGGAATTATCCAAAGATTGGTCATGTGTGAGTTGAGATGGCCAAAGTGCTTTTCAAGGAATTATCCAAAGATTGGTCATGTGTGAGTTGAGATGGCCAAAGTGCTTTTCAAGAAATTATCCAAAGATTGGTCATGTGTGAGTTGAGCTTATTGCAAGCATGTCTTGAAGAAGAAGATTGTGTGATCATTCATGGTTACCTTCAAGACATCATCCAAATGAGAGTTGGAAAGATTCAATGTTGATCAAGACTAAGTCAAGAGTGAATCAAGTTGATCAACTCACAAAGCGTAGAAGAAGTACCGAGAGGGATCAAGTGATCCCATGGTACGGTAAGCATTGTCCATTACGCTTTGTGTACTAACCCATGGTCTACGTGAGAGTTCTTTGTGGGGTTAGGTATGTTTCCGTGGTCTTGCGTCAAGAGGAAGATCTCATACAACCCATGGAGGATGACATCAAGTGGTGGATCGTCATCAAGTTTGCAGTGTGCAAGTTCAAGTGGAGCAACTCGAAGAGTGGCTCACCCATAATGGATTATGGGCGAGCAATCAAGCTTGAAGCTTGCTGTCCATTGTGGTGTCAATGGAATTGTGAAGATGTGCCAAAGAGTGGCTCACCCATAGTGGAGTATGGGGGAGCAATCAACTAGTCTTCATCGAGCCAACACAATCAAGAAAGGTGGTCCAACTTGAGGAAGTCAAGATCGTCATCATCTAGCTCAAGTGGACTATGTGCAAGGCAAAGGTTTGCCCTTGATAGGTTTTCTATTTTACCGGTCTCATAGTGGTAGTTGGGAGACCGGGTTGTAGGATCGATTGCCGTACTATCAAGGGGGGCTCTCTAGGGAGTAGCTTGATCGTATCATTAGTCGAGAGCTCAAACCATTGCATCCTTTCATCATCTTTCTTGGTTCTTGTTTGGTTTCATTTGTGAGTCTTAGAGCTTATGGTCATCTTTATGACAAGCTTGAGTTCATCGAAAACGGAGTTCGCATGCATCTTCTATGATGTTTTCGGTGTTGGAGGTTTTACCGGTCTTATCCGAGGAAGGGTTCTCACCATTTTATTATGGTCCTTTTCTCATTTGCTTCTTATTGATATTTCTCTCAAGATTGTGTTAGCCCTTGTCATTAGCTTTCCAACAAACTTGGTTTCGTTGAATTCGGAGCTCGTATGCGAAAGTTGTGGCTGTTTTGATATTGCCTGTTTTACACAGAGAGGTTGTACCGCCCCATGGAGAGGTTGTACCGCTTGACCGGTACAACCGGTGTTTGGAGCGGTTGTACCGGTCATGTACCGCTCTACCACCGGACTGGCCTCTGTTGTGGTGCGGTTGTTGGGCGGTTGTGGGCCGGTTGTACCGCTTATTGCCTGTTACCGGTTGTACCGGTGCTCATAGAGGTTGTACCGCTCCTATGTTGTTCTGTACATAACGGGCAGATTCGTGGGGACCTATTTAAGGGGGTCTTCTTCCCCAATGGTTCTCTATCTCTTGAGCTCGTTTTTGCCCCCATTGTTGACCTTCTTTGAGCTTGCTAACTCTCATTCCCTCCATGGATTCTTGCTAGTTTTTGAGGGAAAAGAGAGAGGAGATCTAGATCCACATTTCCACCAATCACTTTCTCCTCTATGTGAGGGGAACCCCTTGGATCTAGATCTTGGAGTTCTTGGTGTTCTCCTTCTTGTTCTTCCTCTCATTTTCCTCCCTAGCATTAGTTGCTCCGGTGGGATTTGAGAGAGAAGGACTTGGGCACTCCGTGTGCCCTTGCCATTGCATTTGGTGCATCGGTTTGAGTTCTCCATGGTGATACGTGGAAGTGAAGTTTGAGAAGCTTATTACTCTTGGGTGTTTGGGCACCCTGGAGCTTGTTCCTCTTGGGTGCCTTGGCTCCCTAGACGGTTGGTGTTGTTCGGAGCTCAATCATTGTGGTGTAAAGCTCCGGGCAAGCGTCGGGGTCTCCAATTAGGTTGTGGAGATCGCACCGAGCAATTTGACGGGTACCGGTGACCGCCCCCAAGGGTTGCCAAAGTGTACGGGTTCGGTGACCGCCCCCAAGGGTTGCCATTTGTACGGGTTCGGTGACCGCCCTCAAGGGTCCCTTAGTGGAATCACGGCATCTTGCATTGTGCGAGGGCGTGAGGAGATTACGGTGGCCCTAGTGGCTTCTTGGGGAGCATTGTGCCTCCACACCGCTCCAAACGGAGATTAGCATCCGCAAGGGTGTGAACTTCGGGATACATCATCGTCTCCGCGTGCCTCGGTTATCTCTTACCGGAGCTCTTTACTTATGCACTTTACTTTGTGATAGCCATATTGTTTCTTGTCATATATCTTGCTATCACATAGTTGCTATTCTTGCTTAGCATAAGTTGTTGGTGCACATAGGTGAGCCTTGTTGTTTTAGGTTTTGTGCTTGACAAATTAACCGCTAGGTTTATTCCACATTTGTTCAAGCCTAAATCGTAATTATTTTAAAACGCCTATTCACCCCCCCTCTAGGCGACATCCACGATCTTTCAATTGGTATCAGAGCCTCGTCTCTCTTTATAGGGCTTAACCGCCTAGAGAGTAAGGATGTCGACTAGGGGATTAGGATTCTCTGACACTCTTAGTTTCGATGGCACAAATTTTGATGTTTGGGTAATTCGCATGCTTAATCTCTTTAGGGTCATGGACCCAAATTTAGAGCGAATTGTAGATATGGGTTTTTCTCCTCCAAAGGATCCCCAAAGATTATCTTTAGAGGATGAGAAAAACTCTTATCTCAATGCTCAAGCTTCTAATGTGCTTTTCGATGCTTTGAGCAATGTAGTTATATTTCAACTCATGCCGTTCCGGGATGCTCATGAGTTGTGGACGAAGCTTCAAGATAAATATGGTGTGTCCAAGATTTGTGGGGATGATTGTTCTCCCTCCACCTCCGGTCGTATAGTCTTCTCAACTTCTTCTACTTCACCTACATGTGGTTTGCCACAAGGTAATGATATGGTGAGTAGTGTTGGTCATTGCAATGATGATAGTATGCTTATTGTGGATGATCCTTCATCACTATCTTATTGCAATGCTCCTTCTTTGGGCTTTAACACTTCGAGCACTCAAATGTTTCACATGCTTGTGTTGATAGTCTCTTGCATATCATGTAGAAATTGCTTGACTAAATCTCATGATGATATGCTTGCTATGTCTTGTTGCCATGATAAAAATGTATCTATTTCCTCGAGTTGTTGTGCTAACAATGTAGAGGAAACCCAACACTCCATGGAACAAGATGTGGTCTTGAACGGTGCTTCAAGGGATCCTACATCATCATCTTGCTTTTTGCCTTATGGCCAAGGCTTCAAAGGTATCTCCCACTTTGAATCCCAATATATCTTGTGATATATTGATGATGGCAAGAGTGATGATGATGTCGATTATGATGAAGAGAATGATGATGTTGCCTCCTTAAAAATTAAGGGGGAAATATTTTTAAAGCTCTTCTTAAGAATAAAATTGCTCGTTCCAACTTCATGGAAATCATGTCTATTGCTATTGAGGGCAAGAAATATATTGATGAGTTGGAATCTCGTCTTGAGGAGCATGAGGTCACCATTGATAAAATGGAAGGTCATGAGCGTGATTACGCTAATGAGATTGCGGACCTCTCTCAAGCTCTTGAACTTGAACAAACCACCAAGGAATCTCTTGAGGAGACTTTTGCTCTAGAATTATCTAGAGTGAAGGAATCTCATGATAGAGCTCTTGAGGTGGCCAATGATTTTGAAACTAAAAATGCTAAGCTTGAAGTTGCTCATGCTAGACTCCTTGAGGATTTTGAGCACCTCGAAAATGGCTCAAGGGTCATCAAGGGTGAGCTCATCAAACTCACCGAGTCTCATGCTCAACTTGAAGCTTCTTATTTAAAAGAGCTTGCCAAGTTGCCTTCTCCTCTTTTGTTAATGATGATGCTTGTGCTACTAACTCTATTTCTTGTGAAGCATCCATTTTAAAGGAGAATGTTGAGCTAAGGGCTCAACTTGAGTTGCTATCTAGCAATTATGGGAAATTGGAAGAAAGTCATGAAAAGCTTTCTAGCTCTCATGATGATCTTCTTGTATCCCATAATGTGCTAAAAATAGCTCATGAGGCGCTATGATTTCTAAGGTAACATCTAGTGAGCCTCATGTGGACATTAGCACTACTTTTAGTCAAAATGCTAAATTGCCTTGTGCTAGTCCTCGTAATTCGTCTATGCATAACATTGGTACATCCTGTGATGAATTGCTTTCCTTGCCTTGTTGCTCCAATGATGAAGCTTATACTTCCTCTAGTACTTGTGTTGAGACTAACCATGTAGAGGAAATCAAAGAGCTCAAGGCCCAAGTCACTTCTTTGAAGAAAGACTTGGAAAAGTGTTATGAAGGGAAATCCACACTCAACAATATCTTGAGTGTGAAAAAATCCCCCAATGACAAAGGTGGACTTGGATTCAACTCCAACAAGAAGAAGGGCCAAGAACACATCAAGAATTTGGCCATGATTATTTGCTTCAAGTGCAAAATTGAAGGGCAACATGTTAGATCTTGCCCATTGAAGAAGAAGGCCATTAGTGACAAGCAACAAGGGAAGCGGCTACAAGTGCATTCTCATGCTCAACCTCAAGTTGAAGAAAGGCCTCTTCCCAAGAAGACTCGAGCTAATGCTTCTCAAGTTGAGAAATCAAGTGAGAAGAAAGTGAAGAGTAGACGTTGCTACCTATGTCGTGAAAAAGGTCATGTCGCTTATTCATGCACGAATGGTACCTTATCCAACCCTATTCTAATTGATGATATCTATTCTCTTGGGAAGGATAAGGTCGGCAATGTGTTTGCCAAATTTGTTGGTACTCAAAGTGGTGTCAAGAAAAGAACCATTTGGGTAGCCAAGCCTATTGTTACTAACCTCTTAGGACCCAACTTGGTTGGGGACCAACTAGCTCATACTTGATCAATAGGTGTTGATGGAGGTCATTGGAGACTTGGCTACACTATGAAGAATTAAGGGGACTTCATCATTCTTATTGTCTCAAGCCAAGTCAATTGAATCATCAAGATTATATCTTATATCCAATGTGCCTCCTTGCGGTAACTTGTACCTCAATTGCTTACATTGAAAGTTACTTGCCCCCTTGCATGTTTTGGTTTTGTTCCTTGCATGTGTTTGTATATGTTGTGCTTCCAACTTGATTATCTTGAGCAATCAAGTATGTGTGTGTTGGTTTGCACATCATGTACGTGTGTGTCATGCGTTGAGCCTTTTGCATCTTGTTTATTTCTTACTTAGTAGGCTATTGTGAGAGATTAATGGAATATCCCATTATGGGGGAGTGATGTGCTTTGTGCACCTCACAATCCTATAAATGTGTGTACATGAGTAATACCATCTAGTATTGATATTTCAAGATTATCTAGTCACTATGTGGTATGTCTTCTCATGAGAAATTCACATTCTAAATAGTCCATTAATTATCTCTTGTTGGATCCTTTAATTGCCTCTTGTCTATCTTTAATTGGTATCACATTATGGGGGAGTAATATGCTATGTGTATATTACTAGTCTAGAAAATGTGTAAATTTGAGATATTGTCACCTAGAGTTGATATTGTTAATTATCTTGTTCCTAGGTGGCATTTTAGCTCTACAAGTTGCAATTTGCTTTTTGTTTGGTGTGAAGATGATGTCGGATATCCTTGCTATCTACCACCGGGAATTATTTCCGTTTACTTCTTGTCTTTTGACAATTGGTACTCACTTTTGTGGTAGAATTTATTGATCGTCTTTACATTGGCTTGTGCCTTTATTTGCCTTTCTCTTGCCAAGGATTGTATCAACTCCCTTTGTCTTCCATACCACTTGTGGATCTTGTTTATTTCTTGATCTTGTCTAGTGTTTTCTATATATAGTGAAAGTGGTGATCCCACCTTGTGCATTTTGTATTCAAATGCAAATGCTCTATAATGCACTAGTCGTGGGGGAGCTATCCTATTTTCTCTAAAACACTCATCTTGCGATCCTTATCAAGCATGTGTTGGTGGAAGGCAAGCCATTTTCGTTTTGGTACTTTGTGCCATCATGAAACTTTGTGGATAGCTTGGTTTGTTTGGAACCATCCTCTCTTTTGGGGGTTTGATATCCTTTATTTAGTGGGTATCAATGGATATCTCATTCCTTGATGTATCTTTTATTGATATCCTCCAAGTGATGATTTATTTATTTGGTATCTTTTCTTCACCTGGTTTTTCTTTGTCATTTGGTATCGGTTCTTGAAAATCTTGAGCATGCATATTAACTTCGTGTAGTATCTTTGGCATTCTTTCTTTCTTTGACCCAATATATAGGGGAAACTCCACCAAGTCTCAAATTGGATGAGATGTGCATGAAATTCATTTTCGTATCTATATGCACATTTTATGTGGAGTTTGTCCTATGTATTGTTGGTTCTCTAACTCTTTGGTCCCAATGAGTTTGGGTACCATTTTGTTTGTGTTGTTGTTCTAGGAACAATTGGAGATACATTGGATGCTCGGCTCACTCACAAGGAAGGTGTTGTCATCATGTGCTTATTGGAGTCGAGCTAGGATGATCAATGAACTACTATCTACCTTCAATTGGTATCTACTATATCCTTCCAATGTTAACTCGGTAACAAGTATCTTCATATTCTTCATGCACACATTTCTTGCATCAACCTTGTGTAGGTTGTATCATGTCATGTTATTCATTCATTCTTGTGATACTTGTTCCCTTTCTCAAAGCATCCCAACAATGATCTCTTGTTGCTAGTTGTGATGTCTTTGATGGGTGTGTGGTAGGAATTCATTTATATACAATAAGACCATATCTAGCCATGTGCTATGCTTCCAAGCAAATATCTTATTGGTATATGTATGACCTCCCTTTGGATATCTTGTTCCTCGTGTTGTAACTATTTCGGGTGTA
Source organism: Triticum urartu (assembly GCF_003073215.2). Lineage (NCBI taxonomy): Eukaryota > Viridiplantae > Streptophyta > Magnoliopsida > Poales > Poaceae > Triticum > Triticum urartu. The sequence continues at coordinate 72,925,747 of NC_053027.1, read as the reverse complement.
CATCCTTCTTTGTAGATATATATCATCATGATTTCGTCTACCTAGAATCTTATACACTTGAGATAAGTTGCATATCTAATTGATATATGTTCTTTCACGTCCACCTTGTCTTTCTTATGTTATTTCTTTGGTGGCTTCGTGAAAGCTTTTGCCTTGAGTGCGTGTCTTCTATCGTTGCATCTTGATGCACTCTTGTGTGTGGTGAGGATTATTTTCCTCATGCTTATCTTTACGAGGCTTTTGCCATCTTAATTGGTATCCCTCGTCTTGATGAGGCTTTCATCTTCTATCTTCACCACGGGTTGTCACAAGCATAGGTTCTTAATATGCTTATTAGTAAGCTTGTGAACCCATTTGCTAGTTGTGTGTGGGAATGATAGGCCTTGCACCGTGTGCCTCATTCTTTCAAGACTTTATTGATGCCTAATGCTCATCCATACTTTAGTCTTCTCAAGTGCATTGCCTTGACTCACACACATCATTTCGGTTGAGCCCATTCTTAAGTTGCCTCTTTTATTACTTGTTGCTCAACCATGTGTGTGTTGCAAGTACTAGGCTTTGTTTCCTATATGCTCACTTGCACTTTTTGTAAGTTTCTATTGATTTTGGGGGAGCTATGATCCTATTTTGTGCACTTTGTATCCAAATACAAATATTCTTATGTGTGCACAAATCGTGGGGAGCTTCTCTAGTTTCTTTAGAACACTCCTTTGCTCATATCATAATATCCTTTATTCACGTGGCTCGTAGGATCTTTGGTCTAGTTGGTTCAATTGGTATCTTTTGACAGCTTGCTTCAATTGGTATCTTTTGGTTGCTTGATTGCTTGTGTCTCTCTCGGTTATGTCTTTGTGGCATATCTTCCTTTAGCAATCTTGGTGCCTCAATATAGTTGGTCTTCCTCCAAGTATTACCGTTGGATATGTGTATTGCATTCCACTCTCTTGTTGAGAAATACACAACTTATGGAGGAACACAATTTATATTGGCCTTCTAAGCTTTTCGCCCATTTTGGCAATCGATGCCAATGGGGGAGAAGTTTCAGAGAGTTTTGTGGATAAGTTTAGAGAGTTTTTTTTCTTCTTGCTTTGGTTTCGTACCTAAGCATTTGCATCTCATACACATGCATTATTGGTTGTTGCATTGCATGGTGATAAATAATTCCTTATATAAACTCTCTTGAAAATGATTGTCCATCAATTACCAAAATGGGGGAGATTGAAAGGACATGCGGTGCCCCCATGTGTGGTTTTGGTAATTGATGACAATCTCTATGGACTAACGGTTGCCTTGAGTTATATTTGAAGGCATTTGTCCATAGGATTGTCTTGAAGTCCATGTGTTGGTTTCAAGGAGTTTATTTTCAAGGAATTATCCAAAGATTGGTCATGTGTGAGTTGAGATGGCCAAAGTGCTTTTCAAGGAATTATCCAAAGATTGGTCATGTGTGAGTTGAGCTTATTGCAAGCATGTCTTGAAGAAGAAGATTGTGTGATCATTCATGGTTACCTTCAAGACATCATCCAAATGAGAGTTGGAAAGATTCAATGTTGATCAAGACTAAGTCAAGAGTGAATCAAGTTGATCAACTCACAAAGCGTAGAAGAAGTACCGAGAGGGATCAAGTGATCCCATGGTATGGTAAGCATTGTCCATTACGCTTTGTGTACTAACCCATGGTCTACGTGAGAGTTCTTTGTGGGGTTAGGTATGTTTCCATGGTCTTGCGTCAAGAGGAAGATCTCATACAACCCATGGAGGATGACATCAAGTGGTGATCGTCATCAAGTTTGCAGTGTGCAAGTTCAAGTGGAGCAACTCGAAGAGTGGCTCACCCATAATGGAGTATGGGGGAGCAATCAAGCTTGAAGCTTGTCCATTGTGGTGTCAATGGAATTGTGAAGATGTGCCAAAGAGTGGCTCACCCATAGTGGAGTATGGGGGAGCAATCAACTAGTCTTCATCGAGCCAACACAATCAAGAAAGGTGGTCCAACTTGAGGAAGTCAAGATCGTCATCATCTAGCTCAAGTGGACTATGTGCAAGGCAAAGGTTTGCCCTTGATAGGTTTTCTATTTTACCGGTCTCATAGTGGTAGTTGGGAGACCGGGTTGTAGGATCGATTGTCGTACTATCAAGGGGGGCTCTCTAGGGAGTAGCTTGATCGTATCATTAGTCGAGAGCTCAAACCATTGCATCCTTGCATCATCTTTCTTGGTTCTTGTTTGGTTCCATTTGTGAGTCTTAGAGCTTATGGTCATCTTGATGACAAGCTTGAGTTCATCGAAAACGGAGTTCGCATGCATCTTCTATGATGTTTTCGGTGTTGGAGGTTTTACCGGTCTTATCCGAGGAAGGGTTCTCACCATTTTATTATGGTCCTTTTCTCATTTGCTTCTTATTGATATTTCTCTCAAGATTGTGTTAGCCCTTGTCATTAGCTTTCCAACAAACTTGGTTTCGTTGAATTCGGAGCTCGTATGCGAAAGTTGTGGCTGCTTTGATATTGCCTGTTTTACACAGAGAGGTTGTACCGCCCCATGGAGAGGTTGTACCGCTTGACCGCTACAACCGGTGTTTGGAGGGGTTGTACCGCTCCAGAATTGGTCCGGAGGTTGTACCGGTCATGTACTGCTCTACCACCGGACTGGTCTCTGTTGTGGTGCGGTTGTTGGGCGGTTGTGGGCCGGTTGTACCGCTTATTGCCTGTTACCGGTTGTACCGGTGCTCATAGAGGTTGTACCGCTCCTATGTTATTCTATACATAACGGGCAGATTCGTGGGGACCTATTTAAGGGGGTCTTCTTCCCCAATGGTTCTCTATCTCTTGAGCTCGTTTTTGCCCCCATTGTTGACCTTCTTTGAGCTTGCTAACTCTCACTCCCTCCATGGATTCTTGCTAGTTTTTGAGGGAAAAGAGAGAGGAGATCTAGATCCACATTTCCACCAATCACTTTTCTCCTCTATGTGAGGGGAACCCCTTGGATCTAGATCTTGGAGTTCTTGGTGTTCTCCGTCTTGTTCTTCCTCTCATTTCCCTCCCTAGCATTAGTTGCTCCGGTGGGATTTGAGAGAGAAGGACTTGGGCACTCCGTGTGCCCTTGCCATTGCATTTGGTGCATCGATTTGAGTTCTCCACGGTGATATGTGGAAGTGAAGTTTGAGAAGCTTATTACTCTTGGGTGTTTGGGCACCCTAGAGCTTGTTCCTCTTGGGTGCCTTGGCGCCCTAGACGGTTGGTGTTGTTCGGAGCTCAATCATTATGGTGTAAAGTTCCGGGCAAGCGTCGGGGTCTCCAATTAGGTTGTGGAGATCGCCCCGAGCAATTTGACGGGTACCGGTGACCGCCCCCAAGGGTTGCCAAAGTGTACGGGTTCGGTGACCGCCCCCAAGGGTTGCCATTTGTACGGGTTCGGTGACCGCCCTCAAGGGTCCCTTAGTGGAATTACGGCATCTTGCATTGTGCGAGGGCGTGAGGAGATTACGGTGGCCCTAGTGGCTTCTTGGGGAGCATTGTGCCTCCACACCGCTCCAAACGGAGATTAGCATCCGCAAGGGTGTGAACTTCGGGATACATCGTCATCTCCGCGTGCCTCGGTTATCTCTTACCCGAACTCTTTACTTATGCACTTTACTTTGTGATAGCCATATTGTTTCTTGTCATATATCTTGCTATCACATAGTTGCTTATCTTGATTAGCATAAGTTGTTGGTGCACATAGGTGAGCCTAGTTGTTTTAGGTTTTGTGCTTGACAAATTAACCGCTAGGTTTATTCCGCATTTGTTCAAGCCTAAATCGTAATTATTTTAAAACGCCTATTCACCCCCCCTCTAGGCGACATCCACGATCTTTCAAAAAGTTGCAACCGTTACAAAAAAAGCTTCAACCAAAAGATATACAAAGTTTCAACCGAGCACTGCAAGACGAAAAAAGTTGCAACCGTTTACAAAACAAGCTTCGATCGTAGATGAAAAAAGCTTCAATCAACATGGTGGAAAGCTTCAAACGACATGGGAAAAGTTTCGGTCAGTGTGAGAAAAGCTTCAACTAATACGCCAATGGCGCGAGCGGTGACATTGAGAGCTGCGGCCAGCGGCACGACAGTGCAGCGATGGATGTGCTATGACGGCGGCTGCTAGGTGCTGCAACGACAAAGGGTGTTGGCGTGCTACAAGACGACGCCATTTTTGCTACGAGGGGGGGGCGGCTTTCCCGTTGTACCGGCGATGACGGATGATGTGACGGTGACCGACGGTGATGAGGATAGCGAGCGCATCCAGCAGCGCGGGGCGATGGAGGAAGGAGATCCAGGCGAGGGGGTGGTGGGCTGGTGGCTAGCGGGTGGGAGGATGTCCAGGCTAGGGAGGGCAATGCGCGCAGCGTGAGGAAAGAAAATACGAGATGGGGTAAGTCAACGCGAGCAAGATCGGACGGCAGGGCTCGTTGCATCGAGCAGCTGGGGTGCGACCAACCCAACTATTGGACCGGCGGCCGGGGCCTAAGCACTCGCTATTTCAAAATATAAGGTCTTACTAAAAGTCTAATATTTTGTGCTAGCCACATAATGATTCAATAAAATTTCCAAAAATTTGAAACGTTGAGGCTCTCACAATCGAATGAACGAGACTTTCCGCCTGCTAGTATAGAAATCGAACACCATGTGCTCTTCTCATATCCATCCATCCACCCAGAAAAAAAGGAGCGAAAAAAAACAAGAAACAAAAGCGAGGCCAGAGAAAAGAGAGCCGCCAAACGACGGGCGTTCGTCCCTCTTCTCTGCCGACCAAAACCCTAAACCCTAGCCCGACTAACCCCCTCCCCCTCCTCCTCCGGCGGCGGCGCCAGCCACCGGCAGCACACAAACCGGGCGAAGATGCCGCTGGGGCAGCGCGCCGGGGACAAGAGCGACTCCCGCTACTGCGGGGTCGAGGTGCTCGACTTCCCCGCCGGCGACGGCCTCCCCGCCGTCCTCACCCACTCCCTCTCCTCCGCCTTCGACTTCCTCCTCGCCCCGCTCGTGAGTCTCCCTCTCTCCCGCTGCTACCGCCGCCGCCGTTTTCTCGCGTCCTCCCTCTGAAACGGAGGCTTATCTGCCTTGCCCCTCTCTGTGCAGGTCGATCCCGACTACCGGCCCACGCCCGGCGCCGTCCTGCCGGTGGCGGCCTCGGACCTCGTCCTCAGCCCGTCCCAGTGGAGCAGCCACATCGTCGGGAAGATCAGCGAGTGGATTGATTTGGATTCCGAGGACGAGCAGCTCCGGCTCGACTCGGAGCTCACGCTTAAGCAGGAGATCGCCTGGGCGACTCATCTCTCCTTGCAGGTCCATCCACTCGACAACACATTGCTCATTATTTGTTTCTATCAGTCTAATTTCAATCAGTTGGTTTTACAGATTATTTATTAGTATTACACCGAGCACTGTAAATGGTAACTGCAATAACATACTCCCTCCATCCGAAATTACTTGTCACGGCAAATGGATAGAAATGAATGTATTTATAAAACTAAAATACATCTAGATACATCCATTCCTGTGAAAGTAATTCCGGATGGAGGGAGTATGAATTATCTAGTTATGCCGTTCAACATTGTTGGGGTGCCTATCGACTCTGAAGAACTAGAAACATGGATAATTCCTGTCCAGTTGACCGTCCTTGGATTCCTTAACTGCATTACTTTATTAAGCTTCTTATGCATTATTAGAAAACAAGTCTCTACAAAAGATCTGAATTTGTGGCGCATTTCCTTGCAGGCGTGCGTTATTCCTCCTCCCAAGAGATCGACCTGTGCCAATTATGCTAGAGTTGTAAATAATATTTTGCAAGGCCTGACCAATATGCAGGTATCGCCCTCCCTATCCAATTTCATCTTTCAGTTGTTGAATAGGTGCCTTATTTTAAAATACTTTGCCGACATCTAACTTTTATTTGCCCTGTTTCTTTCTTAAGTTGTGGCTTAGGATACCTCTGGAGAAGTCTGAATCTATGGAAGAAGACCGTGACAAAGTAAATAATAATAACCCCACGGTAAATGCTTGTTCTACCAAGCCTAGCAGGGGGTGCCTAGCGCGCATTCAAGGCTAGCAAGCTGGCTAGGCGTTTGTCTGCCAGAGCAAAATGCTGCAGTCTGTTGATGCTAAGTATACACACTGCTGCGTAACTCAATTGTTATTTGTTTTCTTAAATTACAGAGTGAAACAGTAGACTCGTGGGAATGGTGGAATTCATTCAGACTGTTATGCGAGCATAGCAGTCAACTGTATGTAGCACTTGATATCTTGTAAGTGATGATCTTGCATTGTCACACCAAAAAATTTCTTGCAAAATAAAGATTTCACTCTAATTTAGTAATTTCATCTATAATGCTAAAGCTTTGGTATCCCTTAAAAATGTTGTCTATTCACTTATCAGGAGCTCGCTGCCATCAATGAACTCTCTAGGGCGCTGGTTTGGGGAGCCTGTAAGAGCTGCGATTCTTCAAACAGATGTAATCATACAACTTAATCAGTCCATCTTGATGTGCAATCACCTCCCTCCTGGGGTATTACAATAGGCCGTGCATGTTTGCAGCACTAAATAATTTTCCATCTGCAGGCTTTTCTAACAAATGCAAGAGGTTATCCTTGCTTGTCCAAACGCCACCAGACTCTGCTTACTGGTTTTTTTAACCATTCAGTTCAGGTAGGTTCTTTATTATGCTTCTTTATATTAAAGCATTTTTCTTCTTCGCATAACAGCATAGCCTTTTGAATTAATGGCGCAATACAATACGGCAATACCTGCCCTCCTTCTAAGCTCGAGAGGCAATTGATGTGTATGTCGTGTTCTGCCTGAAGCCCTGAATTCTGATTTTGTTTAGGTAATTATCTCTGGGAGATCAAATCATAATGTTTCCCAAGTATCTGAAGGAGTGCTCTCACGTGATGAAAACCACACCGAAGGTAACTCCTGTGAACTTTCAGATTTGTTATAGTTCAGAGGGTCTTTAACTTGCACATGATTATGTAAACAATGTTTTCATTACATACATTTAAAGTGACTGCCGTACTCTAAAAAGTAAACTCTGCGAAGAGATCAAACTTAATTTCTCCTTTTTAATATGAGAAATGTGTCAAGTATTATTTTCCTGCTCTCTGAACTATATGCCTCGACTTGTGATACTTGCTGCAAAAGTGCCATTTATTTCCATTAAAATGTGACTCACTCATGCCTAAATTGTTACTTCAGATACCCCCACTCAGCATGCATTGAGCCCGTACCTTGACTACATGGCCTACCTCTATCAGAGGATGGATCCACTTCCTGAGCAAGAACGCTTTGAGGTATCCACTCTAGTAGACTTCCTCTCTCTCATGACCCATTATTTATCTTATTCACTGGCATCTTCCTTGATCTTATGTTATTTGCCTTGCTCCAGATCAACTATAGGGATTTCTTGCAATCTCCTCTCCAGGTAATTACTGTTTCGCTTATTCTCAAGTTCTAATCACCTGAAAGAAATTATTCTTTCTGGTGAAGTTATGGGGCATGGGTCTCCTTTTTTAACTCCATTACAATGAATGTGGCATTCACTTCCTCATAACTTGTCTATTTATTTATTTTGGCAGCCTCTGATGGATAATTTGGAAGCTCAGACGTATGAGACTTTCGAGAAAGACACTGTGAAGTATACACAGGTTACTGTCATATACTTGGAATCTGTCTATCTTTAATGCTATACATTTTGAAGAAGCAACATTGCCTTCACTTTTGTCAATAGTTTCCGTCAATACATTGTGAGAAGAAAGTTAGCTATTAAATTGAAGTTTCTAAAAATATGTTCTCATTTATTTCTTCCAAACTATTGACTATATCATGGTTCTTCTACTAGTTAGTACACCCTGAAAGTATTTGAGAATTACTATAACTGGCACAAGATCAATCTTGAGATTTATGGATGCATGCTTCAGCTATCACATTTTTAACATTAGCACTTAATAGCTAATGAACCAGGTTTTGTAAATAAATCAAGGATAAAAAATCCAGCCCTTCTTTATAAACTAGGTAGTCTGGAATTCTATTTTTTTGGCTGGTTGGTCAGTCTAACAGCACTCTTCATACCAGTATTGATCTCATTGCTAATTCCTTTTTTACATCATATGAACAGTATCAAAGAGCAATCGCTAAGGCGTTGGTTGATAAGGTCTCAGATGATGAAGTTTCCACAGCTAGGACGGTACGATTGGCCCTGAACTTTGTAATCTTTTTCCTATATAAAATGGTTGCACTCCATACTTGAATCTCTTTAAACAGTGATTCATAGGGCCATGAGTTGGCAAAAGCATGCATTCATATCTTGTTTATGCATTGCCTCTTCTGCATCTGTAGCCAATCCAGCGTTATGCCTGTTTTATTTGTAATATTCCTAGGCTGAAATTGTAAACAGCTCACTGGAGCTTATTTCCTGCACCACTCATATTAAACCTACATTTTTATTTTAATGTTATATTTAGTATTTAATCATCTAATTATTCACTGTTCCACAAAGGTCTTGATGGTTGTTGGAGCAGGCCGAGGGCCTCTCGTAAGAGCATCATTGCAGGTGAGTTCTTTTGCTCCTGACACTTGGGGTGTTACCACAAACTTTGATAAATTTGCTGGTGTTTAAATAACGTGCCTGTATTTTTTGTCGAAGAAAACTTCTTTGTTCACATTGTCCAGGAAGCTAAATAGGCTTTCATATTAAATGCAGGCTGCAGAAGAAACTGGTCGGACGCTAAAAGTATATGCAGTGGAGAAAAATCCTAACGCAGTTATTACTCTTCATGTGAGTTCTTATATTTTCAGTTTTCAAGTTATTCCATTAGACGGGTGTAAGCTTGTCAGTTTAGGGATCATTGATGCATCTCTTTTTCCCTATCATTGTGTTGGTAGTCTGTTTTTGCCTTGCTGCGTTAATAAAAATATATTATATGATGATCTGATTGGTTTTTGGGCACCGGTGCAGAGTTTGATCAAATTGGAAGGGTGGGAAAGCATGGTTACTATTATTTCTAGTGACATGCGGTGCTGGGATGCTCCTGAAAAAGCTGATATTTTGGTATGCTGATACTTTGTTCGAAAGTGACATTTCAAATCTCTTACCAGGCAGTCACAACTATGTCTTAACAATCTCACATGCAATTATGAACAGGTCAGCGAGTTGCTTGGGTCCTTTGGTGATAATGAGTTATCTCCTGAGTGTCTAGATGGTGCCCAAAGATTCTTGAAGCCTGATGGGATTTCTATTCCTTCATCGTACTGACCTTTTTCCCTTTTTGCATTATTATTATATAATTGAACTTCTCTGCATTCTTTCGATCCTAGGTATCCTCATATTTCTTATTATTTGATTGTTTTCATGTGTTCTGCTGCAGTTACACAAGCTTTATCCAACCAGTAACTGCATCGAAACTACACAATGATGTAAGTGCTTATGCCATCTCAGTGTGGTATCTGCAAAGTTTCAATAGAGCTTGAAGCGACTTGGTTTTTGCAGATTAAAGCACACAAAGATATTGCACATTTTGAAACGGCATATGTTGTCAAGCTACACCGAGTAGCAAGACTTGCACCTCCACAAGAGGTGAGAGACTGCACTTTCTGCTCAATATGCCCTTCATTGATCATGCCTTCCTCCAATAACTATTTTCATAACGACATCTGATGATCACCTTTAAATGAGCAGGTTTTCTCTTTCGCACATCCAAACTTCTCACCAAAGGCCACCAACCAAAGGTATACCAAGTTGCAGTTTGAACTACCACAAGACACGGGATCATGCCTTGTGCACGGTATGCAGCTGTACTTGCCATTCAGTTTTCTATTCTGTAAAGCTATTCATATATCACTCTAACTCTACTTATCCAATCATTTTGGCAGGATTCGCTGGATATTTTGATGCCGTACTATATAAAGATGTCCATCTAGGAATTGAGCCGAACACATGTACACCAAACATGTTTAGCTGGTAAGTAGCAAACTGTCAACCCGCTGCTCTTAAAAACCAGCAGCAATATTTTCCAAATCCTGCAATTTAGTCATAATTTTGACATATTATGAACATTGCCAGGTTCCCAATCTTTTTCCCACTGAGGAAGCCCATATACGTGCCGTCAGAGTCGCCCATAGAAGTGCACTTTTGGCGATGCTGTGGTGCCACCAAGGTCAGTGTGGTTTCCATCGCTGTCGATCCTTTGATAAATGAATCCTTATCCGCTGTTATTTCAGGTGTGGTACGAGTGGGCTCTGGTGGCTCCGTCTCCATCCCCGATCCATAACAGCAATGGCCGGTCATATTGGGTCGGTCTATAAGTTGGAAAATCAGAATACTCTGTCGGTTTTTTGAGAGAGAAAAAATTGTCGATCATATGCTTGGTTTTTTAGTGTGTCCAGCTACCTGGGTCAAAGAAACAGATCTTAGAACCTGGATACAGGCACATGCTGTAACTCGCAAGCTTTTGCTTTGTAACATCTTTTACTTATTGTTGTTGCCGCGCTAATCCTTGTGCGTGCTAGGGTTTTAGGTGCTGAGCTCGTCATCAGTTTTGACATTGCCTTTTCTGTTCTTGAGGTGAACATGCGGAGACGCAGATCTAGTTTCGTGCTAGGGTAGTCAAAATGTGTTTCTTTCGTCTGGGATGCATAGGTGAACATGCAAGTGGCTTTACTGTAGAATCACAAACATGCATAGGGTTTGCTACTACTCAAATATATTTCTCGATGCTTGGGAAATAACAATTTAGTTGTTGTCACTCCTATGTGCCCCAGAGGCCAGAGCAGAGCAAAACTGCAAAAGGCATTCTCAAGTGGAGCGGCAGGGTTGCACCGTATTAAGTACTCCGTATACGGTCCTTCTTTCCCTGTTTGCCCTGCATTTTCATACAAAACTCTGAGGATATACGCGAGTAGTTCTTGGAGTTGATTGTTTAGAGGTGTACACCTGCGCTTGTTTTCGTGCTCTCTGATGGCGTCTATTCTTGCTGAGATAGCCTCATCGTTTATTTCTTTTTTAATTAAACATGTATTCTTGCTGGATGGACCCCCCCCCCCCCACCCCCACCCCCCCGCGGCCCATTGCCCATGATAGTTGAATAAAAGCTCTAATTTCCCTGCAAAAAAATCATACGTAAAAAGAATAAGTAGAAAAATTGGTATATTCTCACAACACATTAGTATGTTGGTCATATAAATTAAAAAAATTAGGAAAAAAATATTTCAAAACATGGTCAGTAGTATACTATGTACACACATTTTTACGTCAGAATATCTGCAACTTTGTGTTTTTCAAAAACATACCAAAATTAGAGGAAAACATGTTTGTTTTAGTATTGCAGAAGATCACATGTTCTTGCAACATCCTTGAGGCATTTGCAATTAATCCGAATCAATATATCCAAAAGTTTTTATCCCCCCACCTCCCATCTTACCTTTTTTATAGTATTCAAAATTATACTACAACGATTGATATTTATTCTTTTTTTCCTAATTAGAATTAGCAATTTTATTTACTCCGACTCTGTGTTATGTTCCCCTTAGTGAAATATTAATCCTCAAGTTATTAACAAATAAATTAATAAAGTCTATAATGATAGAATGAAAATACCAATAAATTCTATAGTTTTATTTTAAAACATCCTTTAGCTAAGCATATCAAAGATAACTTTATAACTTAAAACCAACATTCATGTGCATGTGTGATTCCTTTAGATTTTTTTCAAGAATAGAAAGTATTAGAGTAATATTTTGACCGAGCAGATGCCAGGCAGTACCTTATTTCGTCACCCCACTTTTATGTTCTATATCCCTCTTCCTCAAAATAAGGAAAAACCCTCTCCCACACCGACGCTGACACGCGGGCCCACACTAGGGACCAACTGTAGCTAGCGTAGAAAACCGGAAAAGAATCGAGAAGCTTCCCGAGGCACGTGGGCACTCGCCGCGGGGGAGAATAAAAGAGTCAAAATTGGAGCGCCCCCATACCCCATACGACCCGCGACGCGCACAGAAATTTCTGGTGGCAATCCTCTCCTCCCCTCCGCCCGGGGAAGAAGCCTCTCGATCCCCCGAGAAGGGGCGCGCGCCCTCGCCGATCTCCCTCCCCCGCCGAGAGATCTACAGCGAGCGAGGGCCCCAGCTCAATCCGCCGATGGAGGAGACGGCGGCCGTGGCGGCGGCGACAGAGACCGTGACGGCGACGGAGACGGGGACGCCGGAGAAGTCGTCGTACAGGTACTGGGTGCGGCAGGCCACGGGCGAGGCGGCGCCTCCCCCCGTCCCGCGCAAGCTCGACCCCTCCGCCGCCAACGGCGGCGGCGGCAACCCCAACGCCCTCGGCTCCGTCTGGAATCAGGTCAGAGGCCCTTCTCTCCACATTTATGTGCGCTGCCACTAGATAGGTGACTGGCGGCTGCCCGCGTTGCCGGATGGAATACCATGAATTAGCTCTTGTGATTAATGTCTTGTTCTGATTCTATGATCTGATAATTAGCATACGTTTATACATTGGGATATGTCGATTCGCAGCCATAAACCTCCGTCGATCACCATGAACCCGCTCAGTCGATTTGGTATTGGCAAATCTGCAATCTCCAGTTTGCCGCCAGTGGATTGTGGGGGTGCATTCACCCTACGTGCAGGGAATTTGTTTACTGCCGCACATTGCAACACATGAGTATTGCTGTTCAACACTATATATTCTATCTAGATATAGCTAGTGTAACAGTGTTCCTGCTTAAAAAAAATTAAAACTATTGAATATTGATGTAGAGTCACAGAAAAACCAAAATATATTTAAAAAGAGAGGGAATGTTCTTGTGTTCTTGGAAGTTTGGCAACAAAGACTAGCTTTGCAGTACATAAACTTTGGTGCACTCTACAGCTCTGCTCTAGGCATAGTTGCTACTTGACCTCAAGCTCATAGTACTAACTTCACAATTGCATAAATAGAGGAATAAATATGCAAAGTGGAAAGAGATCTGATTACGCTGGGTTTGAACTACTAGAGGATACTTGAGTTACTATACACTGGTGGTCTTGTGCATTTAGAGGAGCTGTGGCCGGCATCTTACTAGTAACAATCTATGGTTCTCTTGATGAGTTAAATAGAGATATGGAGTAGACTTACGGCGGTCTCAAGAAATTTAGGAACAGCCTTATAACTTCTGAGTTTTGAGTTGTTTGGACAAATTTACTTCTATTGCTGACTCATACCATCTGCAAACTGTCCAATTGCTTTAGTTTTATTACCTTTGGCGTTTTTCTGTAGTTGCTGTAGCTGCCTATTTTTTAGATACCGTTATCTTCTAGGATAAATCAAAATGTATTAAAAAAGAGAGGGAATGTTCTTGTGTTCTTTGAAGTTGCGCAACAAAGACTAGCTTTGCAGTGCATTACTTTGGTGTACTCTACAGCTCTGCTCTAGGCATAGTTGCTACTTGACCTCAAGCTCATAGTACTAATTTTACAATTGCATAAATAGAGGAATAAATATGCAAAGGGGAAAGAGATCTGATTATGCTGGGGTTTGAACTAATAGGATGATACTTGAGTTACTACTGGTGGTCTTGTACATTTAGGACAGCTGTGGCCGGCATCTTACTAGTATGATTCTCTTGAGTTAAATAGAGATATATGGAGTACACTTACGTCTCAAGAAATTTAGGAACAGCATTATAACTTCTGAGGTTTGAGTTGTTCGGACAAATTTACTTCTATTGCTGACTCATACCATCTGCAAACTGTCCAGCTTTATTACCTTTGGCGGAATTGCTTCGTGCCACACATGTGACACTTATCAGGGTCCTACTTCTATTACCTTTGGCGTTTTTTGGTAGTTGCTGTAGCTGCCTATTTTTCTGATACCGTTATCTTCTGGGATGGTTATACTGCTAATTGCCAATCTACTATTTTCTGATATTTTTCACGTTTGCACTTGCAGGCTGGAACATGGGAGGAAAAGAACCTCAATTCATGGGCTAATGGCAGGATAAAGGTGCGTGGTTTAGTAGCCAGCTGTTTACGAAATGCTTGTCTAAAATAGTTCACTGATGTTTCCATTGTATTAAATTTCTCTTACAGTTATAAGCTCATATGTGCTGTAGGATTTGCTGGGTTCTTTAGGTTCACTGGATTTCTCCACGGGGAAGGCATCCATTGATGAAGTGTCCAAATGTTCAGGCGATGTAAGCACGATGTCTGATAAGACCGTTCAATTCCATCAATCCATAACTATTTTTCATAACTTATAACCTTTTTGCACGAAGTAATCCTGTCATGTGTGATTTAAACAACTAACCAATATCCTTGGTGGTTACACAGGCATTTCTAGTAACGGTCCGTAATAAGAAGAGAGTAGGTTATAATTATGAGCTGAGCTTGAGATTTAAAGGTAAAGCATATATCATGCCAAACATTGCATCACTTCATTCATTTAAAATATGTATTACTCCAGTGTCGGTAACTCGTTTGTGGTAATGCTGATTAGGTGAATGGTTAGTCAAGGAAGAGAAGAAGAAGGTCACTGGCCATATAGACATCCCCGAGTTTTCATTTGGTGAGCTTGATGACCTCGAGGTACAAATAACCACTACTGTTCTCTGTTGCGCCTGTACCATTATGATCAATTACTGCGTATTGGTCATCTCAAACACTCCCTTCTGATTTCAGGCAGAAGTGAGGTTCACCGATACCCTCGAATGGGAGGACAAGTCGCGGATCTGCAAGGATGTGAAGTTGTTCCTTTCACCTATAAAGGAGAAGCTGCAGACGTTCGAGCTAGAGCTGAAAGATAGGTAGTGAACGTCTGCGAGTGCCGGCAGGTTCTAGGTGCTGTTTTCAGTGTTGTTACCCATTCTTGTAGCTGGGACTCTCTGTGTTGTGTCGGATTAAGCGGTTGCTGTCTAAGACTATCGAGGTCATGTTATTCTTGTTTCTCCAGTCAGTGTAAGATTATACGGTTGCCACTATGTCCGTTGATGGCTTAGATTCTGTGTTGCTGTGCACGTTTAGTGTCATGAACCCAACAGAAACACAGATGATGATGATGATGATGATGATGATGATGATGATTACGATGTTCACCAGAATATGTTGTTATCCGTCCTGTTGGAGATGGTAGTTTGAGCCTTTAGTGAGGAGGTGTTGGTTAGGCTTAACTTTGATTTTGGATTTTGGCTTATGAGCCAAAAAGCATCTATTTATGTGCTTTTGCTTTGGCTTTTGGCATATACCTTCGCTGTAGGACCCTCCGCCCTGCCTCAATGAATGCAAATGCGGGCAAATGGCCACCCCATCTTAAAAATCAACTTCTTCCTACTTCAGATCTCAATGATTAAATTGAGTCCATAAATGTGAAAGAAAACAGAGAAAATTATCCTTCACCCACGGGGTAGTTTGATGAATACTCTCTGAATTGGTTGATAGGGATGAACAGGGGACTACAAATTTTAACGTAGTTGGCAATTTTAGGATATTGATAAAGTTGGTTCTTTAGATATGCAATTAGGAGTACATGTTAAGCAAACAAGCAATAAGGTAAGCAAAGGAACTAGCTAATTAGCAAGCCAACAAACTTACATGCTCCCTCCGTCTTAAAAAACTTGTCCCAAGCTTGTCTCTTAAATGGATGAATCTAGCACTAACTCGATGCTAGATACATTCATTTGAGAGACAAGTTTTCGGAGGGAATAGTAGGTAAAAGATGCGGAAAAGAACTAAACACAAGTGAGTCGACAACACGGAATTTATCCTGATGTTCACTCTTTGGGAGTGCTAATCTTCACTAGAAAGAGACAGTGCTAAATTGCAATCTAATTTATTATATACACTAGACACTAATTGTTTGACAACTTAATGTTGTTTGAGGAGTATTTGCTAGGATTATGATGATATTTAAATTAAATTACACTACTTGGCACCTCCAATGACATGATTTTAGATCTACCACTGGCTAGAAAGGTGTGGAAGCCAAAGCTTTGGAGCACCACCAAGTGGTTCATTTTATCGCGCCTTTAAGTCATCCCTAACAGATGAGACTTAAATCACCCCTGGTTGGTCTAGAGTTTCCGGATCTTGACGCATGTCGCCTAAGAGCCCAAATATCTAAGAATAACAAATCCTCAATGAAATCAACGGGGAACTCAAATCAATTTGGTGATACTATGTTAAAAAAAATAGAGCTTTGGAGCTTTTAAAAATGGAGCAAGAGTAAAGAGCTCAACTCGATATAACGGGGAAGGATACCCTTGGGGAAGATAAAGTTGGCTTTATATAGCCCACATAGAAATCTGGCCGTTGGAGTGTCCCTACACCCCCCGAAAGTTCCAGAGGGAGCGTCCTTAAAACCCATCCTTGATTTTCCTTAAATTCGATCATGGTTTGGAGCTTTTGTCCCTGAATGTTTTCTGATTGTTGTAGGCAAACATACTACAGTACCGTATTATGACCTATGAAACAGAAAACTCTGCTGAAGCTATTTCTGCAAGAGTGACATTTGGTGGGAAAAAGGCACAATCACACATTGTCAGTTCAATTCAACCGAATTCAAACTCATACAATCCTCACAAGATCCATCTGAGCTAGAAATGGATTCCAGCAACATAGGAAAAACAGCAAGCACAAACATCTGACCTTTGCAGCACCCATCAAACATGAAGCAGCAGAACTACACAGCTATTGCCTAAGACACAAGTTACTAACTTGGCTGGGGCAGGGAGGCCTGCGCCTGCATTGGCACAAGCGGCGACGTTGGCGAGGTGGGGGAGAGGCATGACGGCACCCTCCACGAGGCCGGAGGAGTAGATGCTCTCGGTGAGAGCTGCACCATCTCCAGCGCTTGCATTCTGAGCTCTATTGGGTAATCCTTCACACATCCAATTCTTGGACCATTTCCAGTGCTCCATTTCAGGGATAGCCTGTGTCCGAGCTGATAGGATTTTGACTTGCTCTTGGAGTTCACCCTCTCAAGAATTGCATCCTGCGAGACGCCGGCATCTCTAGGGCTTTGCAGGCCACCTGATAAGGTTCTTTGGTAGGCTGGCCTTGCTTTCTCCACATGGAGATTATCGCCCTCGTCAGCTTCAGTCTGAGAAGATGGCTCAGATGCCTTGTCTTCTACCATGTTGGAAGGGAGAATCAACTGCAGAGGATTGGATGGCATGATAGTAGCAGCAGGGTTCTGTTTGCTATTAAGCACTGGATCTTCATAGTAGTCCTCCTTGGTGGATGAGCGCACCTGAATATACAAAAAATAAGTTAATTAAGTGAATCGTCTTACATTTGGTAACATAAGAGCGTGTTTAGATTCAGCTGGACCAGAAACAGTATACCTCAACTTCTTTCAGATCAACTCCATTCTCTTCTAGAAAGCTCATGAAGTTGCTAAGATTCTCCGCACTCGGTTTGTAATGTCCACTATAAGCCCAGATGGACTGAAATGAGAAGAGATTGTCAAAGCATAAGATTAGCATAATGCAGTGAGGAAGCACAAGAACAAAGTGATGAGTATGAAATGGTTAGTAAATCGTTTGGGATATGGATACAATAGTAGCACTTAGATACGATGGTGGTTCACGGTAATACCTTGATAACTCCATTTTCTGCAGTAAACCTTCCAGCAGCTATAGTAGCACCTCCTGCTAAAAAGCTGGAGTGCTGGAACACACCTCTCTCTTTCTGGATATAGAAATAAGCATACAAGTTAAACATTTAGTGAAGCTAACATTCCAAACATGACTTAACAGTGCTCAGCAGCAATAAAATTCTGTGAGTTATCAAACTACCTGCCCAGCATAAAGTTTCTTTGCTGTGCTCATAACAAAAATCCATTTTGTCCCTTTAGGGCCCTGGCTTGTATCAAGTGCCTCTCCAGATATCTTGTGGATAATCTTTCCCTCTTTAATGATGTATTCATAGAATTCGCGCTCTTGCTGCAAAACATCAGACAGCTGTTACAGGAGTTCATGCTCAACGATTTTCTTCTAAACTTTGATGTGGAAATTTGTTACAACTAATCTGAACTTGTTGGGCATGCTGTGGTTAAGATGAACAATTGAAGGGAAGTATTAATGCACAGGCTAGGGAGTTTTATAACCTCATATGTATAAAGTATTAAACATAACTCCAGACTTCTGAAACTTCTTTGACCATGATTTGCCCAACAGTGTGGATTATCTCATACAAATTGATACCATTGAGAAGTGCATTTAGTATGAATCCAACGATATTGATTTTTGTATATAACGTAATCCACATAGATCAATAAATATGAGAAGCGTGTGTGTGCCTTATAATTCTGGACAGAGCGAATATCGATTTATTTACAATAGCATTAAGACATATGTCACGTGCAGCGCACCGCAAAAAGTGCAGAGACCGAGGATAGGGCAGTCGCCCTCATGTAGATGCCAGCAGGGCCTAATCGCTGTCGAAATTAGGCAGGCTCTTTGGCTTAGTTTTGACTTGACATCTGAGATATCCTTACCAGCTAAATAAGCTATCTCTTGCCTAACTAAATCATCATTCCCAGAAAACCATATCAACATCTTCCTATTTTAATCTATCTCTTTCCTAACTCCTTTATCAATTGATCATGTTATTGTTAGGTTCAATAGTGACTCCTGCACGTGACAGCGCTTAGCATGGTGCTGCCCTTCACTGTTGGCCCTTGATTCGGCACCAGTGACAACATGACCCATGTCCTCATTATGAGCAAAACATGTTCTAGAAGGTGAATATGAGAAACACAAAGTCAGTGGGATTTCTTAATCGCAACCGAGGCTTGCTGAAGAAACAATTTAGCACTCTGAAGTTCTAACGCAACTCTCGTTGGAATATTTTCAGTAAGAAAGGATAAAGATAGCATCCATTATGCAAATGATCTTACCGGACCAAGATATCTTATGCATTGCTTCTTCAGCCGAGCCCTTGGACATTCTGGAAGATCTACATCTTTTCCCTCACCAATATCAAGCCTGCATATGCAAAAAGAAAGAGAGTAAAAGACTATCAGTTTCCGTGCAAAATTTATCAGTTATCTTGTAGGAAAATGGGAACTACATATTGATTTGCATGATTTCGCTTGAACAGCAAGATTTGCATACACAGAATGGAAGTCATGTCCTTACCAGTAGAAGAAGGGCTGGCCAGCCAGGGTCTGGCACCAGACATCATAGTAGAAATGGAGGTTATGCCCGTACCTATGTCTTGGATCAATCTGCAAGATGACAGATGAAATTCAAAATTTTGATGTTCAGAGCTGACTGACAGTCTGAGTCAACTGATACTTGGAAGCTTATTCCTTTCACACACACATTTGTAGAGCATAGAAAAGCAGCAAGTACTACAATACTACTGCCGTACAATACTACTGCCAAAATTAGATTAAAAAACAGTAGTAGATGCGTAGGATATTTTTGTACTCACAGCCTCGATCCAGTGCTGGAAAGCCAGCTTGAGAGCCTTGGCGTCCTTGGATAAACCCTGCCCCACCTGCAAGATGCTCATGAACATGATTGGAGTTAAAATTAAGGAGAATTCCAGTAAAAAAAAAGAGAATGTCTTTCTTGTGAGGAAAAGGCCATCATGGTGAGCTGCCTTGTGCTGGCCATTGATGGTGCAGGGGAAGGGAATGTGTCGAGACCTTGGATGCGTTGAGGCTGACGCGGTTCCAGCGCGAGGCGGCGGTCTCCGGCTCCGGGTCGTCGTAGAAGGAGACGGTGCTGTGGTTGAGCCGCGCGAAGTCCAGCGCTTGCCACCTTGACCAATCCAAACCAGAGAACACCGGTGAATTTTCAGCGCCCGTAACCATCAAGACAGAGCAAATCAGGCATCGACGGCACCCAAAATCAGGCTCGCGAGAGGGCAACAGCCAAGAAAAGGGCAGAATCCCAAGAAAGAAAGGGGGATTGGGCGATTTTCTTGACCGAAATTATCAGACCACCAAGTGGAAGAAAAGAAACAGAGCAGTAATGTTTTCCTTTTCTGGAATTGGATAGGATCTGGTTACCAGAGCTCCTCGACGACGACGGCGGAGTCGGCGAGCTTGCGCCTGGTCCGGTAGCTCCGGTAGACCTTCTGCACCTTGGTGGCCGCGCCATTCGCTTCGCCTCCGGCCGCCGGCGACGGCGAGGAGGAGGCCTCCGTGTGGCTCGGCTCCCGCGAGGCGGTCTCCACGCGGTCCGGCCCGGCCGCCGGAGGAGGCATCGCAGTCTCCACCTCCATGTATACTGTCTACCGTCTACCGCCAATGGTGGTGGGCTTCTCGACTGGAGGCGGGCGGGGGATGGCCGTGCTTTTTCTCGGGGGGGGGGGGGGGGGTTGGGCTGGGGAAGAAAGGGGAGGCAGCAGCTGGAATTTATGCCCGCCTGCGCTGCTGTGCGCGAGAGATAATCGGAGAGTAGTTTACTGGTGGAGCAGTGGAGCTGAGCCCATGGTACGCTGGGTCGTCTACCGGACTGTGCGTTTTGTCCCGTCGCAGCTCGTCGTCGTACGCCGCAGTTAGGCGAGGTTTCGTTTTTTTAGTAACACAAATTAATCGCAGGTGCCCATCTATACTCAGTCTTATCATTGTACGGGTGCACATCCCATCTCTATCGGTATCTCTGAGGTATTGAGCCGACGTCACATCTTGAAAGTCAATAGAACGTCTCCTCTCATTAAGCAAAAGCCGTTGAAAGACTAAATAAATCTAAAAAATACGAGCATCGATGTAAGTCTTACAAAAAAGTCGACCAAAGAAGAAAGATATCCCAAAGACACTGCATTATAAGGTGGAAAAAAAGGCCCCGAACGCTGGCTTGTGCGGCGCAAGTATATGCAGCGAACACGCTGGCTTGCACAACACAAGTATACGCTGCGAGGAGCCATTTTTTAAGAACCAGGATTCGAGCCTTGGTCGGTAGCCCTGCTTCAGAAGGTCATGAGAACCATGCTTGACACACGTTCTCATCAGTGTCAGGTCTAATTCTTGAACCTTGATGGGCTGGTTCCACCAAAGAAACGTAACCATCCGAGCTCAGTTTGTCGGTGAGGTTTCATTGGTGTTTTTCACTTTTAATTCCGGGTTCTTACGCGTATGGATTTGGGTGAGTTCACAAAACTTGTTCAACGAGTCGCTTTCTCTCGAAACTACCACCGTTGAGAGTCGTCGTCTCCAAGTTTCTCGAGCCGACCCAAGCCCGGTTCTTCTGCGTCGGCACTACCGGCCGGAGTAGAGATGGGGGAGGCGCTCCGTGCTCTCGTGTGTATAGTAGTTGTAGGGCTTGTTTTTCCTTGGCGAGAAGCCAATGGGGAGCATGCCAACGATGCGAGAGAGCAGCGCTTGGTGGCTAGAGGCCGTGATTTTGCTGGTGGCGGTGGCGTGGCGCCAGTTGCTGTGTGGTGTCATGGTTGTGATGCTCACGGCGCCCCAAGTGGTTTTTCCCCGACGACGGTGAGACTCGTTCTAGATAGAATCTGTTTTGAACGCGATTGTAATTCTATATTTCACTTTGGGATTCTTATAAAAGGCAGGGACTTAGGTGTTAATTGGGGGTGGGAGAGGACTCAACCTTATGCAACATAGTAAAAGCGTACGTCAAGCGTTTTTTCTCTCCTCCCTGGCGGCTGGAACCCTAACCGTCGTCAGGAGAGGCCTTCTTTCAGCGCCGTCCTCCGGCGGCTCCCCTCCGTCGGCGACCTTGGTCGTCCGTGGTGGTGGTGTGTGGGGGGGGGGGGGGGGGGGGGGGGTCGCCGGATTCACGCGCGTGGATCGTTTTTACATTTGTGTAGTCTAGTTTTTTAGGCTGTTCATCATCTTTGCTTCGGCGGCAACGATGACGGCGCTGAATAAAGATTCTTCGGATCCTTCCCTGACGAGGCCATCGGTCCTATGATTGGGGATGGATTTGAAAACAAGTTTGTTCAAGTAAGGATGGCGTGGCGACGGCGGCATCCTCGTAGTGGACCTGTGTCCTCGGGCTCCGTCGGTGCGACGGCGTTTGCTCCAGTGTCAGCGTGAAGCTTGAGAGGTAGTCCAGGAGCGGATGCAGATTGTGGTCTGCATTGACGACAACTGGAAGACAGAATGTGTGCTGAGTTCGTGGTTCGTGGATGGCAGGTATAGTTTCCTCCTTCGGCGTCTTAGTCATGGTGGGGTGCCAGATCTGAAGTACGATGGCGCGTCCGGGTGTTGCCCCGGTCTGACTCGTTCAACGGCAATGGCTTCACTTTTGGTGAGCCACTTTGGAGGTCCGCAAAGCTGCATATCAGCGATGGAGCCTCGTCGAGCTCGGGTGAGGAGGTGATCCGTCATTTTTTTTCTTCGGCGGCTGCTGTGGTGGTGTCGGAGATAAGTGACGGGCGTTGGTGTTAAGCTCAGAGATGTTCTGCTATCTTTTCAGGTTTATTATGTCGCTTCTTACGTGACTTGTATTTTGTTCTATATGATATGAATGAGACATGTATTACCATGCAAAAAAAGGACTTGGACGTTAATTTCTCTGCATGTAAGTCCTTGTATGAGTTTGGTACTGTAACATGTACTCCCTCAGTCTCAAAATGTTTTTTAGATAGATGGAGTATATTTAATTGAAGTTTTCTAGGTCCTTCGGAACATATCCCTGTTCAAACAAGAAAATTTTATTTCCAAGATAGGGCACCAATGTTGGTCACGTTAAGTGAAACATGTCCAGTCTTTGTATGTACTACTACTACTACTACAAGATACCGTGTGTTGACTGAGAATTCCTGTCCATGCACCTCGCAGTCACAGGTCGCCTCGATGGTGGTTGCAAATGCTCGTGCTAGCTTTCGCAGTTTGACGCTGAGTCTCTACCTGCCCATTTGACGGTAGATTTATGTCATTTTAAAGCAGTACATAAAAGGCACATACACCTATGTTCAATCGCGTTATGATCACATCTCTCTCGTCTCCAAACCCTAGTTCCCGTTTCGAGGTTTTTAACCGGGCTACACGATGACGCTTTGTTGGGTGGTGACTTCATCGATGTGGCAAATACATTTTCCTTGAGCCTCTCTCCATTTTGACGACGTCGGTAACCGCGACATCAATATCTCGTTGGGTAGATTTATGCATGGCTAGTGAGGTTGATGTCGCGGTTACCGACGTCGAGCTACCACGGCGACCATGGTGGCTGGGCGTGGTGAGCATGACGCGGCTAGGTGAACGATGCGAGTGCGGCGAGCGCGGCCACGGCGAGCGGTGCGAACGGCGGGAGTACCGGGTGGCTAGCATAGTAGCATCTAGTATGCACGCACACGGTTATGCATCCGACGAGCAGCACCAGAGTGCACGTACTAGCGGCAGCTAGCATGCACGCGCTGGGCATGGTTGTGCATGGACGCACGCACGCGACCACCGGCGAGCTAGCATGCGGTTGTGCATCCGACGAGCAACACGTCGTGCAGGAGCGCGTTGAGCGGCTCCGCGTGGGCACGGCGAGGTGGTCGCGGGCGCGCAGCGGCTGGGCGCGGGGTTGGCGAGGCCGACGCCGACACGTCCGCCTCGTCGGAGCCGTTCGATGTGTGGCGGGAGCTCCAGCTCCTTGGGCGGTGGCATCTGCGGCCTTGGCCACGAGCTTGAGTGGCGGCGGCGCCTGCGGAGTCTCGCCGGAGCAAGGATTTGGCGATGACGTGGCTGTTACAGGGGGCGGCAGAGGCGAGGAGCGAAGAGATAAATAAAAAATAAAAAGGAAGGTGGATGGCAGCTGGCCAGACGAGGCGTGCAGCGGACGCACGCAGACGAATAGTTGACAGAAAACGCCCATTTCGTGTCCGCTTCGGACCTAAATCTGTCTCATATTTAAGACGGAAATGGGTCAATGCGGACACAAAACGGACACAAAATAAAAATGGATATCCGTGTTAGGCTGTCGTTTTTGTCCGCGCAGACCCAAACAAATATGAGCGGATGAAATGGGTCGTTTTATTGGAGTTGCTCTTATTACTCTAGGTATAGATCTTGAATCTGTGGATCATCCCGGGCGCTAATTCGGTAAGTTCACGCCGTTGATGACTTCCTGTTCCGATCAGCGACGGCTGTCTGCCATGGAGACGCAGTAGCGGCGACGCGTAGGAAGACGATTGACCCCAGGGAACTTCATGTATTTTGTTTTCAGGGTGTCATTTTTGGTGAGAAAAAACCCAGTTTAGTACTGTTGGGGAGAAATTGACATTATTGCTTCACCTACTGGGGGCAGCCATGGCAGGTGGCTCCATGACTGCGTCCTGCCGTGGCCCCCGCATCACAGCAAGCCGCCTGGTTTGACGCATGTGCCAGTGGCAGACCAGATCTACGACGGTCCTAACACGGAAGAATTCTGTCATACAGACCGAAGGAATGACGCACGAGGTTTTCTCTAGGGTGACGTACAAGGGTTTGGTTTTGCTTTGTTTCGCTTTCGTCCGTGGACCGTTGATCGCGCTTGGACTCGATCCCGTCTTCCCGTCTCGACAGCAAGAACGACAAGGAGAACCATGCCAGCAGGGCAGGTGGCACACATCGTGTGAACGTTACTGGCAATCACTGGTCCTCGGCCTCGACCGGGGATCGTGATTCACCAACGATTCTTATGTGTGTCGCGCGCGTCGCCGTCGTTGGTTTGGTGGAGCATCGCCCGGCACAAACAGGCTCGATCTTCTTCCTCATGCACCTTTTCCCTTTACTTTTGTTTCGCAGGCGACCTTTTCCCTCTGCTGGTGCAGATAGTTAGGGCAACTCCACCGCACGACTCTAAATCTATACTTATTTTGTTCGGATTTTATCCGTATGAGATAGAAATAGAGAGAACAAACGCCGGACAGAGACCGCACAAACTCGCTGCGCCCAATGCTGCTACCCTAAATCTATACCCATTTTGTCCGGATTTTATCCGTATGATGGGCCAGGTATACAAAAGGAGAGAGTGACAGGTGAGGTCGAGGCGGACACAGACGGACGACGAGGACGCGAAGACGTCCGCTTTTTGTCCGCTTTGGCCCCAAACAGAGAGCAACTTTGGCCTGGAAATGGAGCAAAAGCGGACACAAACCGGACGAAACGTCCATATGCTCTCATGCCTTGGGTCGTTCGGTTTGTTCATTTTACCTCAAACGGACACAAACAGACGTTTTAGCCCTCCTTTGGTTCATAGGATAGAAATGTTGTAGGAATAGGAAAATCATAGGAAGTGAGATGACATGCATCTCAATTTCTATAGAGAAAGAGATGTCATTTGATATATAGGATAGGGATTTTTTCATTGAGTCTTAGCTAATGTTTTTTTTTCCTCCAAAATGTGAAGGATTGCTTCCTATCCTATATAAAAATAGAAATTCATTCCTATAAACCAAATGGCCTTAAAGAAAATTTATCTATGCAAATTTTATCCTTTAGAAATTCTATGAGATTCCTACAAACTAA
This sequence comes from Triticum urartu, assembly GCF_003073215.2. Taxonomy (NCBI): domain Eukaryota; kingdom Viridiplantae; phylum Streptophyta; class Magnoliopsida; order Poales; family Poaceae; genus Triticum; species Triticum urartu. The sequence goes on along the minus strand of NC_053027.1, from coordinate 72,900,329 downwards.
AGAAGGCCTTAGGATAGAAATAGGTCACGCGCTTAAGTTGGCCTTACTTGACGACCGAGACAGATTTCGGGTTTTGTTCACCGCCGGTGCCCAATCTTTTACAGTAACTTGCACCAACCGGAGAATGCCCCGGGGCCAAGCAATCGATGGGAGGTACGCATGAACTTCATCAGAGATAGGAGTAACCTGCATATCTTTCTTGGTTGCGTACGGGAGGCAAAGTGAAAAAGAACAATTTGGGGCGTGTTTTCGTGCTTGGTCCATGGACTTGTCTGGTTTTACTGCGGAAAACGGATCGTCCTCTTAGTCTTGGTTGATGATATGGATTGGATCATTGCAGCATGGGATGGGTTGTCTGCTGCCTGCTTTCCGGTTTATCAGGTACACACATTATCCCTAGGTCGACGATCTAAAAGCATAGTACGAGTATCTAAAACCAGGTGCTGCCTCTACGCTCCCGTGCCGCTCCCCGCAGCGGCCCGGGAGAATCCTAGATCGCCGCCGCCGCCACCACCCCCTCTCCTCGCTCTCACCTCCTCGCCGCCGCTGGAGGGCGCCGTCGGGCAAAGTCCGCGCGGCGTCGGCAGCGGCGGGGCTAGCTCCATCTTCGCAAGGGCCTCGAGCGGCGCGGGGGCGGCTCGCCTTAGGAGGTGCTGGGCTCGGCTTGGCGCGGTCGTCGGGGGCGCGCTGAGGCGGAGGAGGGAGGTGGCGTCGTCGGCGCGGTGCTGCGCGAGAGCTGGCAAGGCGCTGAGCTACGCGTGCACGGGCGCGGTGCGGAGCTGCGCGGCGCGTGCGTGCGCTGGCGCGAGGCGGGCGAGAGGGAGTCAGGGGTCGGGGCCTGTCGCTGGGCTGCCGACTGGCTTGCTTCTCGGCACGTTGGGGGCTTCCCAGGTGCGGATCTACCGGGGAGGCTAGCCTGCGACCTTAGGGGCGCGGCTCGAGATGCCTCCAGATTTGTCGGGGTAGCTGGCCGGCGACCTCCTGGGCGCGGCCAAGATGTGAACTGTTGTTGTGCGCCTTGGAATTGGTATGTAGGAAGAGCTGGCTGGGCCACAGGTTTGGGCCGGTGTGGCTGCCGGTGAAAGCCGCACTCCGGTTGTGGCCGGAGCAATCGATGGCGGCGCCTATGGGCGTCGTCCCCTTGTTGGAGGCATCGATTGTGCAGTCCCTCCCTCCCCTTGCCTGACATTCTTCAGGGGAAACTCTAGATCCGGTCTACCGGATCGGACGATGACGATGCTATCGGCTTTGCTTGGTGTCGTGTCTCCTCTTGAGGACATCGTCTTGAAGATAGACTCGGTCAGAGGGACTCAGTGCTCGTGTAGGTGGTTGGCGACGGCTCGTGTAGTATCTCCGTGAGAGCAGCAGAAGCACCCTTCACATGCAGAGTGCGTCAGGCGAGTTATGTCAGCCAAGTTCGCGGGATCGAAGCGGCATATGTTTGCTCTATCGGACATAGCGTTCCTCTTAGATATCGTCGAGTTTTGCGGATATGCTAGTGGCAGCCCGGATTGATACAACGGTTTACGGTGTGCACTTTGGTAGCGGCGTGAGCGCTCGAGTGCCGGACCGGGTGTGTTGTGGGCTGTTGGCCTTCTGACGTGTTGTAGGTGTTGTGGTGCTTTAGGCCTAGTCTTATCAGGCGCCGTTTAGGTTTTTGCTCGGTTTTCCTTGATAAACTGAGCAACCCCTTTTCATTTCTTCTTTTTCAGCACTCGTCTTATGCGGTGCATTCCTCCTTGGGGGTGTTACTTGTAATGTCTCTTTCTGATCAATGAATTTGGCAGCTGTCCTGCCAACATTCCAAAAAAAAGCATAGTACGAGTTGTTTACTGCAAAAAGCATACCATTAGAAATTTCAAATGTCTTGTTTTTAAATGGTGTAACTTCTATGATATCTAGTTCATATTATACTGATATTATTGCATCTCCAACGACAAATCATAAATTTTCTCCCGCATCCGTCCATGGACATGGAACCAGTCCGCGGACACACACGCGGGAGGCCGCATACATTTTGACAACAATTCAAACGAACCGGACGAAATTCGATCAAACACGACCATATTTCATATAAACGCGACCGGAATTAATTTAAACATGATGGATATCATCTAAATATGACGGGTTTCATTACATTTACATCAACTAAGCAGAGCTCGTCCGGCTAGGTCTAAATGGTCATCGGCGCCCGTTCCCATGTCTGGCCATGAACCAAGAGAACTGAAACTTCACCGTCTCTAGTTCGGCCTCGTCACTCTCCAACTTAACCATCGTCTCCGGAGGCCCAAGAAGTGAAGCTGTCCACCTCCACATCGCCGCCAAGCGACTAATCGGCCGACGATGTTGAGCCCACCAAGTTTGGCGTCGACCGGAGGGGAGGAGCGGTGGCTTTCCTGGGACCAGAGCAGCGCGACCTACCTTGCACTACTCTTCCTCGCTGCCGGCGGCGTCCGCGAACGTGTCGGCTTCGAGGTCGTTGCGACAGGGCGCGGACTCGGCGATGTCCTCCTCGTCGCCAGTCTCGCCGAACATCGCCTCGCTCGCTTGGTCGTCGCACTCCTTGCCAGCGGCCTCCACCTCTGCCACCCGCTGCTGGTACCGCCAGCAGGTGAGGCGGATCTCGCGGGCTGAGCGGTATGACTCCAACAGCGCCTCCTGCTCCACCATGTCCGCGTCCGGCGCGACCGCTCTATCGGCGCCGAGCTGCTCCTCCGCCTACATATGCTCCTGGAGGTGGTGGTGGTTGTAGGCGGCGTCGGCCTGCGCCTCCTGTTACTACTCCTCCCCCACCATGTCCATGTAATGGGCACGAGCCTTGCCGATGGTCATGGTGCAATGCACCGGCGAGGGTGGCACGGAGGAGGAGGGCGGCATCGGTTCATTGTTGGCAACGTCCTCCATTGAGACGTCATCGTCGTCCTCCGGCTGCCTGCCAGCTAGCCAGCCGGCAGCAATGGCGGCTATCTCCTTCTTCTAGTCTGACGTCAGCCCGTCCCAGAGAGCTTTGGCGGCGAGGGGGGGGGGCCATGGTGGGAGTGGTGTGGAGAGGGATCGAATGTGGATGACTGCGGCTATGGCCAGGGCACCGGCTTTTATAACAATGGTGGACAACAGAGGGACGAATGGGTGGCGCCAGAGGAGACTCCTCGGCAACTGTGTGCCATCAATGTGGGCGACGGGCAGACGGATGGCGACCGTCGTGTCGCTTGAATGCGTGGCAGTCGCCACACCAGGAAGCGACGCGCCTGGCCCGCCTCTTCAAATGTCGGTGCCAGCGAACGGTTGCGTCCACTCTGGTCGGAAAAAAATGAACATAGAGACAAATCACGTTCAGTATAGCGAGATGAAAGCAAACACATTCACAGTACAAAAAGATATGCGAGGATTACGGATGAACAACACAGATAGACAACTAACAGAATTACTGAAAGAAATGTTGTAGATAGAAATGACCAATGTTGCTCGATGGCGACATGCGATTTGGTAGTCCAGATCACTCTTCTGCAAAAGAACTACGTCTAGTTAGAGGGACATGTGATTGAACACAGGAGCAAACCTCTCTCCGTCCTATTCTCCTCGACGTGAAATCCCTCGAATTTCAGTGATCAATGATCGGTTCATTGCTATATCTTTGTGCCTCTCGTCCCGATGTTATGCTAAGTGTGTGCATGTGTGCACGATACGAAGCAGCACCAAAAGAGTGTCACTTAAAGGTCATGAAAAGAATTGTTACATACACCAAACTTTGGCATATGGTACTCCAAAGGATCATCTTTTAATCTTATTGGCTACTCTGATTCGGATTATGTCGGTGATAAGATTGATATAAAGTCCACCTCGGGTACTTTTCAATTTCTTGGGAGATCTCTTGTGTCTTGGTCCTCCAAGAAACAAAACTCGGTATCTCTATCTACCGCCGAAGCGGAATACATTGTCGCCTGATACGTCTCCAATGTATCTATAATTTTTGATTGTTCCATGCTGTTATATTATAAATCTTGAATGTTTCATAACCATTTTATAACATTTTTTGATACTAACCTATTGACATAGTGCCAAGTGCTAGTTGCTGTTTTCTGCATGTTTTTTTACATCCCAGGAAATCAATACCAAATGGATTCCAAATGCAACGAAACTTTACGAAGATTTTTTATGGACTAGAAGACACCCAATGGGCCAAGGCAGTGCCTGGGGGTGCTCCGAGGGGAGCACAACCCACCAGGGCGCCAGGAGGCCCAGGCGCTCCCTGGTGGGTTGTGCCCACCTCGGGTGCCCCCGGGACCGCCTCTTTGCTCTATAAATACCTCAATATTCCAGAAACCTTAGGAGTGATAACCCACAAGTATAGGGGATCACAACAGTTTTCGAGCGTAGAGTATTCAACCCAAATTCATTGATTCGACACAAGGGGAGCCAAAGAATATTCTCAAGTATTAGCAACTGAGCTGTCAATTCAACCACACCTGGAAACTTAATATCTACAGTAAAGTATTTAGTAGCAAAGTAATATGATAGTAGTGATAACGGTAGCAAAAGGTAACAGTAGTAAAAGTAATATTTTTGGTATTTTGTAGTGATGATAGCAATAGCAACGGAAAAGTAAATAAGCGAAGCACAATATATGGAAAGCTTGTAGGCAATGGATCAGTGATGGAGAATTATGCCAGATGCGGTTCATCATGTAACAGTCATAACCTAGGGTGACACAGAACTAGCTCCAGTTCATTGATATAATGTAGGCATGTATTCTGAACATAGTCATACGTGCTTATGGAAAAGAACTTGCATGACATCTTTTGTCCTACCCTCCCGTGGCAGCGGGGTCCTTATGGAAACTAAGGGATATTAAGGCCTCCTTTTAATAGAGAACCAGAACAAAGCATTAACACATAGTGAATACACGAACTCCTCAAACTACGGTCATCACCGGTAAGTCTCCCGATTATTGTCACTTCGGGGTTAACGGATCATAACACATAATAGGTGACTATAGACTTGCAAGATAGGATCAAGAACACTCATATATTGATGAAAACATAATAGGTTCAGATCTGAAATCATGGCACTCGGGCCCTAGTGACAAGCATTAAGCATAGCAAAGTCATAGCAACATCAATCTCAGAACATAGTGGACACTAGGAATCAAACCCTAACAAAACTAACTCGATTACATGATAGATCCCATCCAACCCATCACCGTCCAGCAAGCCTACGATGGAATTACTCACGCACGGCGGTGAGCATCATGAAATTGGTGATGGAGGATGGTTGATGATGACGATGGCGACGGATTCCCCTCTCCGGAGCCCCGATCGGACTCCAGATCAGCCCTCCCGAGAGGTTTTAGGGCTTGGCGGCGGCTTCGTATCATAAAACGCGATGATTTCTTCTCCCTCATTTTTCTCTCATCGAAACTCAATATATGGAGGTGGAGTTGGAGTCGGAGAGGCAACAGGGGGCCCATGAGGTAGGGGGGCGCGCCCTAGGGGGGCAGGCGCGCCCCCACCCTCATGGCAAGGTGGTGGGCCCCCTGGCCTTCATCTTTGGCAGGTATTTTTCTTATTTTCTGAAAAGTGTCTCCGTGAAGTTTCAGGTCATTCCGAGAATGTTTGCTCCTGCACATAAATAACACCATGGTAGTTCTGCTGAAAACAACGTCAGTCCGGGTTAGTTCCATTCAAATCATGCAAGTTAGAGTCCAAAACAAGGGCAAACGTGTTTGGAAAAGTAGATACGTTGGAGACGTATCAACTCCCCCAAGCTTAAACCTTTGCTTGTCCTCAAGCAATTTAGTTGACAAACTGAAAGTGATAAAGAAAAACTTTTACAAACTCTGTTTGCTCTTGTTGTTGTAAATATGTAAAGCCAGCATTCAAGTTTTCAGCAAAGATTATAACTAACCACATTCGCAATAACGCATAGGTCTCAAGTTTACTCATATCAATAGCATAATCAACTAGCGAGCCATAATAATAAAACTTGGATGACAACACTTTCTCAAAACAATCATAATATGATATAACAAGGTGGTATCTCGCTAGCCCTTTCTGAGACCGCAAAACATAAATGCAGAGCACCTTTCAAGACCAAGGACTGACTAGACATTGTAATTCATGGTCAAAGAGATCCAGTCAAGTCATACTCAATGTAAACTAACAGTAATGAATGCAAATGACAGCGGTGCTCTCCAACTGGTGCTTTTTAATAAGAGGATGATGACTCAGTATAAAAGTAAATAGACAGGCCCTTTGCAGAGGGAAGCAGGGATCTGTAGAGGTGCCAGAGCTCGGTTTTGAAACAGAGGTGAATAATATTTTGAGCGGTATACTTTCATTGTCAACATAACAACCAAGAGATGGCGATATCTTCCATGCTACACACATTATAGGCGGTTCCCAAACAGAATGGTAAAGTTTATGCCCCCCTTCCACCACAAGCATCAATCCATGGCTTGCTCGAAACAATGAGTGCCTCCAACTAACAAGAGTCCCAGGGGAGTTTTGTTTGCAATTATTTGATTTAGTTTGCATAAAGCATGGGACTGGGCATCCCGGTGACCATCCATTTATCTCACGAGTGAGGAGCGGAGTCCACTCCTCTTGAGAATAACCCGCCAAACATGGAAGATACAGACAACCCTAGTTGATACATGAGCTATTCGAGCATACAAAACAGGATATTTATTTGAAAGTTTAGAGTTTGGTATATACAAATTTACTTGGAACGGCAAGTAGATACCTTATATAGGTAGGTATAGTGGACTCATGTGGAATAACTTTGGGGTTTAAGGAGTCTGGATGCACAAGCAGTATTCCCGCTTAGTACAGGTGAAGGCTAGCAAAAGACTGGGAAGCGACCAGCTAGAGAGCGACAACAGTCATGAACATGCATTAAAATTAATCAACACTGAATGCAAGCATGAGTAGGATATAATCCACCATGAACATGAATATCGTGAAGGCTATGTTGATTTTGTTTCAACTACATGCGTGAACATGCGCCAAGTCAAGTCACTTAAATTATTCAGAGGAGGATACCACCCTATCATACCACATCATAACCATTTTAATAGCATGTTGGCACACAAGGTAAACCATTATAACTCATAGCTAATCAAGCATGGCACAAGAAACTATGATCTCTAGTTGTCATTGCAAACATGTTTATTCATAATAGGCTGAATCAGGAACGATGAACTAATCATATTTACAAAAACAAAAGAGGTTGAGTTCATACCATCTTTTCTCATCTCAGTCAGTCCATCATATATCATCATAATTGCCCTTCACTTGCACTACCGAACGATGTGAATAATAATAATAGTGCACGTGTATTGGACTAAGCTAGAATCTGCAAGCATTCAATAAACAGGAGAAGACAAGGCAATATGGGCTCTTTTGTTAGATCAACAATAATGCATATAAGAGTCACCTCAACAATTTAATTATGGTCTTCTCCTATCGACCCCTAAAGAAAAGAAATAAAACTATTTACACGGGAAAGCTCCCAACAAGCAAAAAAAGAACATGAAATATTTTTGGGTTTTCTTTTTAGTTCCTACTACAAGCATGGAAATTAGACTGATTAAAAGCTACAACTATTTTTTTGGTTTTCTCTTAAGGTTTATTAAACACACAAGAAGAAAGAATAAAAAAGGAAATTAAACTAGCATGGATGATACAATGAAAAAGTATGAGCACCGACATTTAGCAATGAGTGTATGAGCATAAATGTAATGTCGGTGGGAAATACGTACTCCCCCAAGCTTAGGCTTTTGGCCTAAGTTGGTCTATGGCCACGGCTGGCCTGGCTGATATCCATAATAATAGTTGTTGGGGTCGTACTGTGATGCAGCAGCTATCGCCTGCTGAGCTGCAGCATGGCGACGAGCGGCCTCCTCTCTCCTCTCGTACTCATCTGCCTCCTCTCTGGTAATAATATATCCTCCTCTTGCCTGATAATCAAGGAAAGCAGGAGCAGGGAGAGTAATACGGACAACACGGCGTCTGTCAAAGATTAGTCGATACTGGAGGGGTGATTCGTTCCTCTCGACAAACTGGTGGTGAACCATAGCATTAAAATCTAGATAGGCAGGAGGTAATTCAATATCATCTTTGCACACATCTATACCAAGAAAATTAGCTACGCGGGTTGCATAAATTCCAGCAAAGAAATCTCTATTACGTATATTAAGATGCAACCTACGTGCAACAATGGATCCCAAATTATATGATTTGTCTCCTAACACAGCACTCCTAAGAATACTGAGGTCAGGGACACACACGTGACATGCTTCATCTTTACCATTTATGCATCTGCCTATGAAGAGAGCAAAATAATGTATGGCAGGAAAGTGAATGCTCCCTATGGTAGCTTGTGTAACATCTCTAGATTCTCCCACAGTTATATCAGCAAGAAAATCTCTAAATTCAGATTTGCGAGGATCCCTTATACTACCCCATTGTGGAAGTTTGCATGCAGTGGTAAAATCCTCTAAGTCCATGGTATAAGATTTATCATAAAGATCAAACAAGACAGTTGGAGAATTACGTGAAGTGGAAAATTCAAACCTCCTCACAAAGGAGCTAGTGAGCTCATGATACTGACTGCACTTCTCTTCCTCGAAGCTCACGAGATCAGCGTTGCACAAATATGTGTTGAATTCTTCTTTTATTCCCGCTTGATCCATAAAATTTTCAGAAGGCCACTCACAAGGACGCACTGGAGTGTCTCTCGGTGGCTCTTCGTCAGCATCACGCACTGCAAGCCTGGGTCCTTGCTTCTTTGAAGAACCACCTTGGAACATTTTCCTAAGCATTTTTCTTCCTCTGAAAAATTCTGAAATTCTTTAGTAACTTCAAAATAAAAGTAAACCAAACTCAATAATATTGATAGTAACTACTCCTACAAGTGCCTAGGGCCTATATCATGCATCAAAACTACTTTTGACCATATAAATTTGACATGCAAGCTCAAGAACAGGGTCACCTAAGCAGCAAAAATTTGCAATGAATAAAGCACTAGAACAAAAACTAATTGGACCAATGGAGGAGTCACATACCAAGGAACAATCTGCCCAAGCAGTTTTGTGAGAGGTGCTTTGAGCAAGGAGATCGAAAATGGCAGGAAAATGAGCTAGAACTTGTGCTTGAGCTGGTTATTCATGTTTGTGGGAGGAAGATGAAGTGGGTGGGTGCAGGAATAAGTGGAGGAGGGCCACCATGGGCCCACGAGGCAGGGGGCGCGCCCTCCACCCTCGTGGCAAGGTGGTTGGCCCCCCTGGTGTGTTCTTTGTTCCATAAATCCTCAAATATTCTAGAAAAAATCATATTTAATTTTCAGGGCATTTGGAGAACTTTTATTTTCGAGGTATTTTTATATTGCATGGATAATCAGATAACAGACAGAAAAATATTTATTTTGTTTTATTTAATATAAATATCAGAGAGTAAAAGTGGGGTACAGAAGGTTGTGCCTTCTAGTTTCATCCATCTCATGATCATCAAAAGGAATCCACTAACAAGGTTGATCAAGTCTTGTTAACAAACTCATTCCGAATGACATGGAGCCGGAGAAATTTTGAATAACACTATGTTACCTCAACGGGGATATGCATATCCCCAATAATAAGAATATCATATTTCTTCTTGACAGTAGGAAGAGGAAATTCAAAACCTCCAAATATAATCGATGGAATTTTTCCAATAGAGTTGATACTATGAATTTAAGGTTGTTTCCTCAGAAAGTGTACCATATGCTCATTACCATTAACATGAAAAGTGACATTGCCTTTAGTGCAATCAATAACAGCCCCTGCAGTATTCAAAAAGGGTCTTCCAAGAATAATAGACATACTATCGTCCTCGGGAATATCAATAATAACAAAGTCCGTTAAAATAGTAACGTTTGCAACTACAACAGGCACATCCTCACAAATACCGACATGTATAGCAGTTGATTTATCAGACATTTGCAAAGATATTTCAGTAGGTGTCAACGTATTCAAATCAAGTCTACGATATAAAGAGAGATGCATAACACTAACACCGGCTCCAAGATCACATAAAGCAGTTTTAACATAGTTTCTTTTAATAGAGCATGGTATAGTGGGTACTCCTGGATCTCCAAGTTTCTTTGGTATTCCACCCTTAAAAGTGTAATTAGCAAGCATGGTGGAAATTTCAGCTTGCGGTATCTTTCTTTTATTTGTAATAATATCTTTCATGTACTTATCATAAGGATTGGTTTTAAGCATATCAGTTAATCGCATACGCAAAAAGATAGGTCTAATCATTTCAGCAAAGCGCTCAAAATCCTCATCATCCTTTTTCTTGGATGGTTTGGGAGGAAAAGGCATGGGTTTCTGAACCCAAGGCTCTCTTTCTTTACCATGTTTCCTAGCAACAAAGTCTTTCTTATCATAACGTTGATTCTTTGATTGTGGGTTATCAAGATCAACAACAGGTTCAATTTCTATGTCATTATCATTACTAGGTTGAGCATCATTATGAACATTATCATTAACATTATTACTAGTTTCAGGTTCATTACCAAATTGTGTTTCAGCATCAGAAATAGAGATATCATTTGGATTCTCAGGTGTTTCAACAATAGGATCACTAGAAGCATGCAAAGTCCTATCATTTTTCTTTTTCTTCTTTTTAGAAGAGCTAGGTGCATCTATATTATTTCTCTGAGAATCTTGCTCAATTCTTTTAGGATGGCCTTCATGATACAAAGGTTCCCGAGTCATTCTACCACCTCTAGTCATAACTCTAACAACATTATCATTATTCTTATTATTCAATTCATTGAGCAAATCATTTTGAGCTTGAAGTACTTGTTCTACTTGAGTGGTAACCATAGAAGCATGTTTACTAATAAGTTTAAGTTCACCTTTAACATTAGCCATATAATCACCCAAGTGTCCAAGCATATTTGAATTGTATTTTAATTGTCTACCAAAATAAGCATTAAAGTCTTCTTGCTTAGCCATAAATTTATCAAACTCATCTAAGCATGGGCTAGCAAACTTAGTAAACGGGGTTACAGCTTTATCATATCTATAGAGAGAATTTACCTTTACTACCTGTGTCGGGTTATCAATACCATGAGTTTCTTCAACAGGTAAAGGATTAAGATTATATGTTTCTTCAACAGGCGGTAAATTAAGACCATGTATTTCTTCAATAGGAGGTAAATTCTTAACATCTTCAGCTTTAATACCCTTTTCTTTCATAGATTTCTTTGCCTCTTGCATATCTTCAGGACTGAGAAATAGAATACCCCTCTTCTTCGGAGTTGGTTTAGGAATAGGCTCAAGAATTGGCTCCGGAGGTGTCCAATTATTTTCATTTGTCAACATATTATTCAATAGAATTTCAGCTTCATCCGGTGTTCTTTCCCTGAAAACAGAACCAGCACAACTATCCAGGTAATCTCTGGAGCCATCAGTTAGTCCATTATACAAGATATCAAGTATTTCATTTTTCTTAAGAGGATGATCAGGCAAAGCATTAAGTAATTGGAGAAGCCTCCCCCAAGCTTGTGGGAGACTCTCTTCTTCAATTTGCACAAAATTATATATATATATATATCCCTTAAAGTAGCTTGTTGCTTATGAGCAGGGAAATATTTAGCAGAGAAGTAGTAGATCATATCCTGTGGACTACACACACAACCAGGATCAAGAGAATTAAACCATATCTTAGCATCACCCTTTAATGAGAACGGAAATATTTTAAGAATGTAAAAGTAGCGAGTTCTCTCATCTTTAGTGAACAGGGTAGCTATATCATTCAGTTTAGTAAGATGTGCCACAACAGTTTCAGATTCATAACCATGAAAAGGATCAGTCAACCAAAGTAATTATATCAAGATCAACAGAGAATTCATAATCCTTATCAGCAACAAAGATAGGTGAAGTAGCAAAAGCAGGGTCAGGTTTCATGCTAGCATTTAGAGATTGCTTACTCCATTTAGCTAATAATTTTTTAAGTTCATTTCTATTTCTGCAAGCTAAAATAGCTAAAGAAGCATCTTGGTCAAATACATAACCCTTAGGAATAGCAAGTGGTTCTTCATGATCACTTTCATCAGATTCAATATTTTCAATTTCTCTAGCCCTAGCAAGTTGTTCATCAAGAAAAGCACTAAGTGGCATAGTAGTATCAGGCATAGAGGTAGTTTCATCATAAGTATCATGCATAGCAGAAGTGGCATCATCAATAACATGCGACATATCAGAACGAATAGCAGAAGCAGGTGTAGGTGTCGCAAGCTTACTCAAAACAGAAGGTGAATCAAGTGTAGAGCTAGATGGCAGTTCCTTACCTCCCCTCGTAGTTGAGGGATAGATCTTGGTTTTTGGATCTCTCAAGTTCTCCATAATGATAAGCAGATATATATCCCAAGTGACTCAAAGAATAGAGCTATGCTCCCCGGCAACGGCACCAGAAAATGGTCTTGATAACCCACAAGTATAGGGGATTGCAACAGTTTTTGAGGGTAGAGTATTCAACCCAAATTCATTGATTCGACACAAGGGGAGCCAAAGAATATTCTCAAGTATTAGCAGCTGAGTTGTCAATTCAACCACACCTGGAAACTTAATATCTGCAGCAAAGTATTTAGTAGCAAAGTAATATGATAGTAGTGATAACGGTAGCAAAAGGTAACAGTAGTAAAAGTAATGTTTTTGGTATTTTGTAGTGATGATAGCAATAGCAATGGAAAAGTAAATAAGCGAAGCACAATATATGGAAAGCTCGTAGGCAATGGATCAGTGATGGAGAATTATGCCAGATACGGTTCATCATGTAACAGTCATAACCTAGGGTGACACAGAACTAGCTCTAGTTCATTGATATAATGTAGGCATGTATTCCGAACATAGTCATACGTGCTTATGGAAAAGAACTTGCATGACATCTTTTGTCCTACCCTCCCGTGGCAGCGGGGTCCTTACGGAAACTAAGGGATATTAAGGCCTCCTTTTAATAGAGAACCGGAACAAAGCATTAACACATAGTGAATACATGAACTCCTCAAACTACGGTCATCACCGGTAAGTATCCTGATTATTGTCACTTCGGGGTTAATGGATCATAACACATAATAAGTGACTATAGACTTGCAAGATAGGATCAAGAACACTCATATATTGATGAAAACATAATAGGTTCAGATCTGAAATCGTGGCACTCGGGCTCTAGTGACAAGCATTAAGCATAGCAAAGTCATAGCAACATCAATCTCAGAACATAGTGGACACTAGGGATCAAACTCTAACAAAACTAACTCGATTACATGATAGATCCCATCCAACCCATCACCGTCCAGCAAGCCTACGATGGAATTACTCACGCACGGCAGTGAGCATCATGAAATTGGTGATGGAGGATGGTTGATGATGACGATGGCGACGGATTCCCCTCTACGGAGCCCTGATCGGACTCCAGATCAGGCCTCTCGAGAGGTTTTAGGGCTTGGCGGTGGCTCTGTATCGTAAAACGCGATGATTTCTTCTCCCTCATTTTTTTCTCATCGAAACTCAATATATGGAGGCGGAGTTGGAGTCGGAGAGGCAACAGGGGGCCCACGAGGTAGGAGGACGCGCCCTAGGGGGGCAGGCGCGCCCCCACCGTCGTGGCAAGGTGGTGGGCCCCCTGGCCTTCATCTTTGGCAGGTATTTTTCTTATTTTTTGAAAAGTGTCCTCGTGAAGTTTTAGGTCATTCCGAGAACGTTTGCTCCTGCACATAAATAACACCATGGTAGTTCTGCTGAAAACAGCGTCAGTCCGGGTTAGTTCCATTCAAATAATGCAAGTTAGAGTCAAAACAAGGGCAAAAGTGTTTGGAAAAGTAGATACGTTGGAGACGTATCAAGGGGAGCCGACGAAAATCAATTCCAGCCGCCGCAGAGTCCAGAACCACCAGATCCAATCTAGACACCATCACGGAGGGGTTCACCACTTCCATAGGTGCCTCTCCGATGATTCGTGAGTAGTTCTTTGTAGACCTTCGGGTCCGTAGTTAGTAGCTAGATGGCTTCCTATCTCTCGTTTGATTCTCAATACAATGGTCTCTTGGTGATCCATATGATGTAACTCTTTTTGCGGTGTGTTTGTTGGGATCAGATGAACTTTGAGTTTATGATCAGATCTATCTTTTTATATCCATGAAAGTTATTTGAGTTTCTTTGATCTCTTATATGCATGATTGCTTATAGGCTCGTATTTCTTGTCTGATATTTGGGTTTTTGTTTGGCCTATTTATCTTGCAATGGGAAGAGGTGCTTTGTAGTGGGTTCAATCTTACGGTGCTTGATCCCGTGACAGAAGGGGAACCGACACATATGTATCATTGCTACTAAGGATAAAATGATGGTGTCTATCTCTACATAGATAGATCTTGTCTAGATCATGTCATCATTCTTATTGCATTACTCCGTTTCCCCATGAACTTAGTACACTAGATGCATACTGGATAGTGGTCGATGTGTGGAGTAATAGTAGTAGATGCAGGCAGGAGTCGGTCTACTAATTTTGGATGTGATGCCTATATAATGATCATTGCCTGGATATCATCATGATTATTTGAAGTTCTATCAATTGCCCAACAGTAATTTGTTTACCCACCGTTTGCTAGTTTTCTCGAGAGAAGCCACTAGTGAAACCTACGGCCCCCGGGTCTCTTCCTCATAATATTTGCCTTTGCGATCTACTTTTCCTTTGCTTTTATTTTCAGATCTATTAGACCAAAAATACAAAAATACCTTGCTGCATTTTATTCTTATTTATTTTATTTGATGTTCGATCTATCAATCCACTACATTTTATTTCACGTCCGTTTGCCTATCTTGGGGCGCCGCTACCCGAAAGGGATTGACAACCCCTTTTACACGTAGGGTTGCGAGTATTTGTTATTTGTTTGCAGGATCTATTTATGTTGTGTTGCTTCGTTCTCCTACTGGTTCGATAACCTTGGTTTCATATCTAAGGGAAATACCTACCATAGCTGTGCTGCATCATCCCTTCGTCTTTAGGGAATTACCGACGTAGCTTCAAGCTACTATCAAAGGAATTTTTGGCGCCGTTGCCGGGGAGGATCATCTACATATACCAGGTTCCTAATCACAAATCTCATCTCCTCGCAATTTACATTATTTGCCATTTGCCTCTCGTTTTCCTCTCCCCCACTTCACAAAAAAATGTCGTTTTATTCGCCCTCTTTTTCGTTCGCCGTTTTCTTGCCGGATCTATTTTTGAGTGCAATCTTGTTGTGTAGTCATCATGACTCAAGAGAACACCAAGTTGTGTGATTTCTCAAATACCAACAACAATGACTTTATCGGCACTCCGATTGCTACTCCCGCCACTAGTGTGGAGTCTTGTGATATTAATACCACTTTGTTGAATCTTGTTATGAAAGATCAATTTTCCAATACTCCTAATGAGGATGCCGCGTCCCATCTTAATACCTTCGTGGAATTATACGATATGCAAAAGAAAAAATATGTGGATAATGATGTTATGAAGATGAAGTTATTTCCGTTTTCTTTGCGTGATTCTACAAAATTTTGGTCTTCCTCTTTGCCTCGCAATAGTATCGATTCTTGGAATAAGTGCAAAGATGCTTTTATCACTAAGTATTTTCCGCTCGCCAAAGTTATTTCCCTTAGAACCTAGATCATGAATTTCAAGAAACTTGAACATGAGCATGCTGCACAATATTGGGAAAGGATGAAAATGATTCTAAGGAATTGCCCAACTCATGGGTTAAATCTTTGGATGATCATACAATTTTTTTATGCGGGATTGAATTTTTTTCTCGTAATATTTTATATTCCACCGCGGGTGGTACTTTTATGGAAATTACTTTGGGTGAAGCTATCAAATTGCTTGATAATATTATGGCAAATTATTCACAATGGCGTACCGAAAGAACTCCTACTAGTAAAAAAGTTAATTTGGTTGAAGAAATTTTTTCTTTGAGTGAAAAAGTTGATGCTCTTATGAAAATGGTTGCTAGTAGAAGTGCTCCTATTGATTTCAATGATATGCCTTTGTCTACTTTGATTGAACAAAATAGTGATGTCGTAGATGTGAATTTTATCTCTCGAAATAATTTCAATAACAATGCTTATAGAGGTAATTTTAATCCTAGGCCTTTTCCTAGTAATTCCTCTAATAATTATGGCAATTCCCATGTAAATCAATCTTATAATAATAGGAACACCTCTGATCTTGAGAATAATATTAAATAATTTATCAATACGCAAAAAGTTTTCAACACTACCATAGAAGAAAAGTTGAATAAGATCGATGTTTTTTCTAGAAGTATTGGTAGAATTTCTCATGATGTGGAAAATCTCAAGATGAAAATTTTTGCGCCTAAAGTTGAGGAATCAATTAAAGCTCTTTATGTTTCTATGGATGAAAATAAGAAAAGAACCGCTATGCTAAAAGCTAAAAGAGAATTTTTAGAAAAAGCGTTCTCTAGTGATTACTTTCGCAAAAGTGATAAAGATCTTAAAATGATTGGTGTTCTTCTATTGATTCCTTGTTTAGTAAATTTAAGATTTATGAAAAAGGGACCGGAGAAGATTCAACTTTAGTTAGAAGGCGTCCCGATAATTCGGAGGGTGAAAATCTTGCTGAGAAAATTGATAAAAGTGGGTTTGAAGAGGTCAAGACTTTAGCTAGTGATGTGCCCACTCTTTTGGATTAAAAAGACTTTAATTATGATAGTTTCACTTTGATTGATTGTATTTCTTTGTTGCAATCCATGATAAATTCACCCCATGCTTATGAACAAAATAAAGCTCTTACTAAACATATTGTTGATGCTATGATGAAAACTTTAGAAGAAAAGTTAGAATTAGAAGTTTCAATTCCTAGAAAATTGCATGATGAATGGGAACCTACTATCAAAGTCAAGATTAAAAATTATGAGTGTTTTGGTTTGTGTGACTTGGGTGCTAGTGTTTCTACAATTCCGAAATCTTTATGTGATGTGCTTGGTCTTACCGATCTTGAATCATGCTCCTTAAATTTGCACTTAGCGGATTCTACTATTAAAAAGCCTGTGGGAAGAATTAATGATGTTCTTATTCTTGCAAATAGGAATTATGTGCCCATTGATTTTATTGTTCTTGATATTGATTGCAATCCATCTTGCCCAATTATTCTTGGTAGACCATTTTTACGCACTATCGGTGTCGTGATTGATATGAAAGAAGGCAATATTAAGTTCCAATTTCCTTTGAGGAAGGGTATTGAACACTTCCCTAGAACAAGAATTAGGCCACCATATGAATCAATCATGAGGGCATCTTATGGATCTCGAACCAAAGATGACAAAACTTAGATCCTTGCTTTATGCCTAGCTAAGGACGTAAAACTATAACGCTTGTTGGGAGGCAACCCAATGAATAAAATTTATTTTTGCTTTTTTGCTTCCTGTTTTTTAGTGTTAGCACAATTATGCTACTGTTATGATTGTGTTTTTTATGTTTTAATTAGTGTTTGTGCCAAGTAAAGCCTTTAGGATCTTCTTGGGTGATATTTGTTTGATCTTGTTGAAAAAACAAAAACTTTTATGCTCAAGAAAATAATTTTCATTTTTTACCAGAGAGAGATAAAATACCCATTTCACTTGCAGTGGATCAATATAAAAATTGCTTAGGTCGTCCTAAGTTTTCAGAATGTTTGGAGTTACAGAAGTATTCGAAATAGTCAGATTGCTACAGACTGTTCTTTTTTGACAGATTCCGTTTTCTTTGTGTTGTGTGCTTATTTTGATGGCTCTATGGTTTTTTATGAGTTTTTGCCATAGAAAAGTTGGAATACAGTAGATATAATACAAAAACAAAATATGAATTGGTTTGATACAGTACTTATAGTAGTGATTTATTATTCTTAGGCCATGTTTGGTTCGGCTGTGGATTTCTAAAAGCAGCTGTGAAAAATCTGCTGTGGAAAAACTGCTTTGGAAAATCTGATGTGAAAAAGATGTAGGTCATTTGGCAAACCAACTGATACAGATTTTTCAGATTTTGGCCCGCAGCGGAATCAGATTTTGAAAAGCATGTCCTGGGCTGCTTCCGCTTTTGGTTCAGATTTTGGCAGCGGATTTCTGGAATCGGATTCTGCTGTGTTCGCCCTTTGGTTTAGATTCTGCTGCGCGGCAGCGGAATCCATCGATAAAAGCTGAACCAAATAGGGCCTTATACTAATGGATCTCACGAAGGTTTTGTTGAGTTTTGTGTGATTGAAGTTTTCAAGTTTTGGGTTATCTTATGATGGATGAAGGAATAAAGAATAGAAGAGCCTAAGCTTGGGGATGCCCCGGCGTCCCAAGCTATTATACAAAAATTACGAGTGCTTTGCTTTGTGTGACTTGGTTGCTAGTGTTTCTACAATTCCGAAATCTTTATGTGATGTGCTTGGTCTTACCGATATTGAAGAATGCTCTTTAAATTTGCACTTGGAGGATTCTACTATTAAAAAGCCTATGGAAAGAATTAATGATGTTCTTATTCTTGAAAATAGGAATTATGTGCCCATAGATTTTATTGTTCTTGATATTGATTGCAGTCCGTCTTGTCCAATTATTCTTGGTAGACCGTTTTTACGCACTATCGGTGCCGTGATTGATATGAAGGAAGGCAATATTAAGTTCCAATTTCCCTTGAGGAAGGGTATGGAACACTTCCCTAGAACAAGAATTAGGCCACCATATGAATCAATCATGAGGGCATCTT
Organism: Triticum urartu; assembly: GCF_003073215.2. NCBI lineage: Eukaryota > Viridiplantae > Streptophyta > Magnoliopsida > Poales > Poaceae > Triticum > Triticum urartu. The sequence goes on along the minus strand of NC_053027.1, from coordinate 72,881,560 downwards.
ATGGATCTCGAACCAAAGATGACAAAACTTAGATCTTTGCTTTATGCCTAGCTAAGGGCGTAAAACTATAGCACTTGTTGGGAGGCAACCCAATGAATAAAATTTATTTTTGCTTTTTCGTGCTTGGTCCATGGACTTGTCTAGTTTTACTGCCGCTGGTGGAGCTATATTCTTGGTTGCGTACCGGAGGCAAAGTAAGAGAAGAACAAATTTGGGGCATGTTTTCGTGCTTGGTCCATGGACTTGTCTAGTTTTACTGCCGCGATGTATCAACGCAGAAAACAGATCATCCTCTTGGTCTTGGTTAATGATATGGATTGGATCATTGGAGCATGGGATGGTTGTCTGCTACCTGCCTTCCGGTTTATCAGGTCCACACATTATCCCTAGGTCGACGATCTATCAGCATAGCACGAGTTGTTTACTGCAGAAAGCATACCATTAGAATTTTCAAATGTTCTGTTTTTAAATGGTATAACTTCTATGATATGTAACTCATATTATACTGATATTATGGCATCTCTGTGACGCCCCCGATTCGACCGTACACTAATCATACATGCAAACGTGTACGATCAAGATCAGGGACTCATGGGAAGATATCACAACACAACTCTACAAATAAAATAAGTCATACAAGCATCATATTACAAGCCAGGGGCCTCGAGGACTCGAATACAAGAGCTCGATCATAGACGAGTCAGCGGAAGCAACAATATCTGAGTACAAACATAAGTTAAACAAGTTTGCCTTAAGAAGGCTAGCACAAACTGGGATACAGATCGAAAGAGGCGCATGCCTCCTGCCTGGGATCCTCCTAAACTACTCCTGGTCGTCGTCAGCGGGCTGCACGTAGTAGTAGGCACCTCTAGTGTAGTAGGAGTCATCGTCAACGGTGGCGTCTGGCTCCTGGACTCCATTGTCTGGTCGCAACAATCGGGCATAGAAAGGGAGAAAAGAGGGAGCAATGCAACCGTGAGTACTCATCCAAAGTACTCACAAGCAAGGAGCTGCACTACATATGTATGCATTGGTATCAAATGGAATAAGGCTATCATATGTGGACTGAACTGCAGAATGCCGGAATAAGAGGGGGATAGCTAGTCCTATCGAAGACTACGCTTCTGGCCAGCTCCATCTTGCAGCATGTAGAAGAGATCAGAAGGTAAGTCCACCAAGTAGCATCATGTAGCATAATCCTACCCGGCGATCCTCTCCTCGTCGCCCTGTTAGAGAGCGATCACCAGGTGTACCTAGCACTTGGAAGGGTGTGTTTTATTAAGTATCCGATTCTAGTTTTCATAAGGTCAAGGTACAACTCCAAGTCGTCCTGTTACCGAAGATCATGACTATTCGAATAGATTAACTTCCCTGCAGGGGTGTACCACATTTCCCAACACGCCCGATCCCCTTTGTCCGGACACACTTTCCTGGGTCATGCTTAGCCTCGGAAGATCAACACGCCGCAGCCCTACCTAGGCACAACAGAGAGGTCAACACGCCGGTCTAAATTCTATGGCGCAGGGGTCTGGGCCCATCGCCCATTGCACACCTGCACGTTGCGAGGGCAGCCAATGAGCAGACCTAGCCTCCCTTATACAAGAGCAGGCGTTCCAGTCCAACCCGGCGCGCGCCGCTCAGTCGCTGACGTCACGAAGGCTTTGGCTAATACCACGACATCTAGTGCCCATAACTGTCCCCGCGTAGTTGGTTAGTGCGTATAGGCCAGTAGCCAGACTCAGATCAAATACCCAGATCTCGTTAAGCGTGTTATTTTGAAGTAACCACGAACGGCGACCAGGGCCAGGCCCACCTCTCTCCTAGGTGGTCACAACCTGCCCTGTCACTCCGCCTCAAAGTAACAGTCGGGGCCGTCGGGAACTCAGGCCCACCACTACCTGGATGGAGCCACCTGCCCCTTCAGCCCCCACATCCGAATCACTTACGGGTACTCAACGAGCCTACCCGTCTTTAGTCACCACCTGTATAGTATGTATATATGTATAAGTATATACCCGTGATCACCTCCCGAGTGATCACAGCCCGATATTATAGCATGGCAGACGGACAAGAATGTAGGGCCACTGATGATAAACTAGCATCCTATACTAAGCATTAGGATTGCAGGTAAAGGTATCAACACTAGTAACAAGGACAAGCTATGCATCAGGATAGGATTAACGGAAGTAGTAACATGCTACACTACTCTAATGCAAGAAGTAGAGAGAAGAGTAGGCGATATCTGGTGATCAAAGGGGGGGCTTGCCTGGTTGCTCTGGCGAGAGAGAGGGGTCGTCATCACCGTAGTCGTACTAGGTAGCAGCGGCGTCGGTCTCGGTGTCTAGCAAGAGAAGAGGGGGAAGAAACAATAAATATTAAGAAAACAGATGCATGACGACGCATGACATGACAAAGCGTGATGCTAGGTGTGCCCTAACGCGGTATGAGGTGTTACCGGTGAAGGGGGGAAACATCCGGGAAAATAATCCCGATGTTTCGCGTTTTCGGACAGACGAACCGGAGGGGGAAAGTTGCATGTTCTCTATGCCAGGGAGGTGTGGCGGGCGAATGGGCTGCATAACCGGATTCGTCTCGTCGTTCTGAGCAACTTTCATGTACAAAGTTTTTTCATCCGAGTTACGGATTATTTTATATTAATCACTAAAGATTTAATCATTTTTTAAATTATTTTAATTCGAAAATAGATGTTAAAATGCTACGGGTACCCAGCTCTGTGTACACAAATGTGTACGCAGGGTCTGACATGTGGGGCCAGGGGGATCTAGTTGACCAGTCAAAGTTTGACTGGTCAACAGGGGTGGGCCCGTGTCATTCTGATTTACCTAATTAAAATTTAATTAGTTAATTAACAGGTTTACTAAAGTTAAGTTAGGTAAGCAGCTTAATTAATTAATTAATTAATTAAGTTTATTTATTTATTTATTTTGTGTGTTTGTTTTCTGGGGCGGGTCCCACTGGTCAGTGACAGGGACTGTTAATAGAGTTTTAGTTAATGTAATTAGACTAATTAGTGAGGTGGGACCAGGCTGTCAATGGTTCAGAGTTTTATTTAACCAATCTGATTAATTAGGGAGGTGGCCCCACGTGTTGGTGGCTATTAGGGTGTCGGTTAGTGCTAATTAGCATTTAGGTCAAAATTAATCTGGGCGGGCCCACACGTCAGTGAGCCAGCCCGTTGGCTTAGGCGTGTGTGCACTGTGCACGCCGGCGAGGCACAGGGGACGACGGAGGTGCTCGGAAGCACAACTCCGGCGATGGGAGGGCGCGTTGAAGGACTCATGGAGCGGGAGCCGCGGAAGAAACGCTTGTGCGCGGGTGGCCGGAGTAGCGAGCAGTTGTGGGCGCGGCCCCGTGCGACCGAGCGTGCGTGGGTGCGCGGCCGCGCGAGGCAGGAACAAGGCGGGGGCACGGCGCGCGCTGTGGCAAGGCTGGCGATGGCGGGCGCGTAGCTCGGGCGACAGCAGAAGTGACCACTGCGGGTGGCAGCGGGTGGACGGACGCAGCGCGCAGGGTCAGGGTTCGGAAGGGGAGGACCTGGGCGGGGCCCGTGCATGAGGGTGCACGACCATGCGTGGCCATGCCCGGGCGCTGTAGCGGCAAGCAGAGGGAGGGATGGGGAACATGGGCAGTGCTCACGTTCGTCGTGAGAAGGGGGCGGCGAGGCTCAAGGTCGGCCGGTGAGGAGGATGACGGGGACGACGTGCGGTGGTCGAGGCGAAGGAGCTCCAGTCGACGGCGGTGGTTAGCGCCGGGCGAGGAGTGGTGCGGGCCGGGACGTTGCAGGCGCCGGGGCGGTGCGCGTGTGCGCGATGGACGGCCAACGGGCATGTGGCGTCGGGGGTCGAGCGGTTGGGGCGGTTTGTTCCCCTTCCCGATCCAGATCTGGATCGGGGGGGGGGGGACGAGGAGAGAACGACATGGGGGGATGATAACCCACAAGTATAGGGGATCGCAACAGTTTTCGATAATTAAGAGTGTCGAACCCAACGAGGAGCTAAAGGTAGAACAAATATTCCCTCAAGTTCTATCGACCACCGATACAACTCTACGCACGCTTAACGTTCGCTTTACCTAGAACAAGTATGAAACTAGAAGTACTTTGTAGGTGTTGTTGGATAGGTTTGCAAGATAATAAAGAGTACGTAAATAAAAAGTAGGGGCTGTTTAGATAAAGACACAATAAAGTAAATATAGTGAGTGTGGAAAAGTGGTGGTAGGAGTTGCGAAATTGCCCCTAAGCAATTGACTACTTTATTAGACCGATAGCAAGTATTATGTGGGAGAGGCCACTGCTAGCATGTCATCCCTTACTTGAAATTCTATGCACTTATGATTGGAACTATTAGCAAGCATCCGCAACTACTAACATTCATTAAGGTAAAACCCAACTGTCATGGTTTTGTCACGGCAGATGTCCTAGAGAAAGGACTTAGTCGTGGAGCCATCGCGACGGGTTAGCTTGAAGGGGTTAAAGCGGACACAGGGACGCAAGAGAGTTTATACTAGTTCGGCCCCTTCAATGAAGTTAAAAGCCTACATCTAGTTGTGATGGAATTGATGGGGTTTCGATGACTAGGGAGCAAACAAGCTTCACCTATGTCTCGAGTTGTTGTCTGTCGTCCTTGAACCGCCGCCGGGTCGTCCCCTTATATACACGGGTGACGCCCGTTGGTTCACAGAGTCCCAACACCGGTCGATATTCGTATCCGGGTTGTTCTCTCCTTATTCCTAACTTACAATACAAGTTTATATACAAATACCGGTTTACAGCTACAAGTCTTGAACCGACTACGGGCCTTAGGCCCTCATCTGCCTTCTTGGGCTTTAGCACTCTTGAACTACTGATGAAGTTGACCCGGCCCAGATAGGCCGATTTACGCCCAGCAGTAATATCCCCAACATTAGGCCCCAGATTGATTTGAACGGGTTCATGTCAATCCTTTAACAAAAGCTTCATCTTCAACATCTTCTCATAAATTGGTAAACCGCCATGATGTTAGCTTCTCTGATTGCTGTAAATCGGAGTGATGTCACCTATCATAACGAAGCTATCCATTATGCTTCTTTGTTTAATAGATCTGCGGAAATCGAGGCGACAACTCCATTTCGTGGCCCCTTGATTGTCGCGCCTGACACATGTCCTTTTGCCTTATAAATAGGACCGAAGGGTCATTTCCTTTCTCTTTCCCTTCGGCCCCTTCTCCTTCGTCTTCCTCGCATCGCCCAGCTCCAGAGCTCTGCCGCCACCGTCGACCTCTGCCTCAACCTTGGCCGCTGCATCAACCTGGGCGCACCAGAGCATCGCGGCAACCTTCCGCGTCTTCCTTAGCTCCGGTAAATCTTCTATCCTTTCCCCCGCAGATCTTCTCTAGGGTTTCACAGTTCTTAAGTTTTCATCGTCTGCCTCTTGCTCATACGATAGATCTTTAGATGAATCCGCAAATCTTTATTCTGTGCAATGGTAGTTGTTTAACCTTCGCCTTCACTTACGCATCTCAAAACCATAGATCTATATGTACGTTTTGCTCATTGATTCGGTACTGCTCCTTTTGAACCTTTGAATATTCATCTCTTTTCTGAACTTGCTTCAGATCCAACGCTGTAGAGAAATCTTGTGAAATCTGTTTCTGCATACTTATCCATCCGCAATCTCAGCTGTTTCAATGCTTAGATCAGGCGGTTTAACCTTGTAGAAAAATTTGCCAAACCGGTATATACCATTAGTCCCCTTGTTGAACTGCCAGATGTTGTTGCTTGATAAAACTCTGGTTCAGATAGATCTGTCTCTGGTTTAACATTGCACATACCAATGTACCTTGATCAATGCATTTTTGAACCGGGATTTTCTACCTTGTAGATTTCATCATGGCCAAGCAAGTATATGAGTGCAATTGGGTTCCTTCTCGCGTCACAGAGGCTCAGCTGGACGATTTAGTCCTGATCGGCGCTTTAGGCAGCAAAGATACCATCCATTGGAGGGCTCCTGGCAAAGAATGCCCTCCCACACCTCAAGAAGGAGAGGTCGTTGTTTTCGTAAATCACTTAGCCCGGGGATTTAAGCCGCCCGGTTCTAAATTTTACCGGGATGTTTTAGCCGATTTCCAACTCCATCCACAAGACACTGGCCCCAACTCTGTTACAAATATGTGTCACTTCCAAGTGCTCTGTGAGGCGTTCTTTCAAGAGGAGCCCACAATGGAATTGTTCAGAGACCTTTTCCATCTAAACCGCCGTACTGAGTTTACTGACGGCTCCAATACGGAGTTGGGTGGCGTGGCGATCCAGAAAAGGAAAGAGGTCACATACCCTCACGCCAAACTGCATAGCCACCCCAAAGAGTGGAATCAGACATGGTTCTATTGCAAAGACACCTCCCCTGCTGGTGAGAATCCCTTGCCTGGCTTTCGTCTGGAGCGGCTCAGCAATACACACCCTTTTTCGCAAAGATTGACTGCCCAGGAGAGAAGCAAATATGCTCCTCAACTGTCGAAGCTTAGAGCCTTTATGGCCAACGGTTTAACAGGGGTTGATCTCGCTCGCTGTTGGATATCATGGAGCATACTGCCCCTTAGTCAGCGCTCCGGTTTGATGTGCGAGTATACTGGCAGTGTTGATGACCCACTGCGACATTCCAAAATCCAGCTCACCGATGAAGAAATCACAGAGGCTGTGAATAAGATGCTGAATGAACCGGAACACATCTGTGCTAAAAATGGCCTGCTTCCCTTCTGTGCCACCAACAAACCGCCAGCTGTAAGACTTTGATTTTTCTTTTTGCTGAATCTGTTATTGATATATCTGGTCATTGTTTAATATCAGTGTCTGTGTAATCAGGGCAATGATCCGTTTTGGAGCAAGAAACTGCCGCAGGAGAAACCAAAAAACCAGACAAACCGGAAAGAGCAACCCGGCAAAAGACTAAAGCTGTGAAGAAGACTGCCCACAGGAAAAGAACCACTGAATCCTCTAATCCGGCCCCTGATGATGATGTGGATAATCCGGACCTTGATGTAGAGCTTGACTCACTTGGCTTATTTTTCATGCGTCTTATTGATGATATTTGTCAGGATGATGCCGAAGCCAGCCACACCGATGCTGCAGAGGTAATTATTCTCTCTTCCGATTCAGAACCTTTGCCTTCACTAAAAATCCGTCAGGCAAACCGGAAAGTTAAATTTTCTCATCCTCTTGCTTATTTGGATCCCAAATTTCTTATGAAGACCCAACAACACGAAGCTCGTCGCACAACCCGGCACAGCGGCCAGGTAGTTACCTCCGCCGGTTTACCGAACAGTCCGGTTCGGAAACGCCGTTCAGAGGTCTCTAATTTGCTTGTCAGTGCTTGTCCTAAAGCGGGCTGCTTTCATCAACCTCTTAATCCATCTGACTCCGATTACCAGGTTACTTCCCACTCATCTTCTGGCGAGTCATCGGCTACTCAGCTGCCACCGCTCAAAACGGTGCTTGGGTAAGCTATACTTATCATAATATTTGCAGCACATCGCCTTGGAACATATGCTGTATTTGATTTTGTTATTCCTTTTAGGGACAAACCTAGGCCAAGAAAGAAGGCTCGCCTGGACAAAGCGGCCGAAGAAGATGCTGTCCTTGAACCGGGCAAGACACCGGATCTTGAAGCGGCTATTCCTGAGGATATACCCAATGATCCACCGCAGCAAGACGACGATCTTATTGCTGAAGAGAGACCTATTGATGCCTCAAGTCCTGTCAATCAGCCCACAAGCTCCATCCGGATTGAGAAATCCACCGGTCCAGCAAAGCCTACTGACAAGCCAACAGCCCCAGTGCAAACCGGCGATACCAAGGACGATGTGGTTGTCATTACTGGCACTAGCCATACCGAGCCAAGCAATCCTGTCGCTTTGTCCAAACATTCTGCCAAGGAAGAATTTGCTGCCTTTGGCAAAGGCAAGTGGAATGCTGCTCTGGCGACTTACGCTGCTCTGAACGCCCAAGATATCCATTCCGGCTACCTGAACCGGCTGTATACCAGTCGTGACTATGAAGCCGGTCTGGTTAATATGATGAAAGATAAATATGAGGTAACTTCCATATGCTCTTTCCTGCTTGTATGCTTCAATTCGTGCTGACTCTCCTAGCCCCCAAGGGCTGGTTTGTAATCTTCTTTCAAACCGGGACTTACTAATATAAATCTTAATGCTTTGAAATTCGCTGATGTAGCCCCCAAGGGCCGGTTCAACTTAGCGTAGTTAAACCGGTACTTTAAGTAATTGAGATTGCCGCATCAGAATATATACGAGCAAATAGCCATTAGCCCCCAAGTGCCAAGTTGAATACTTGTATTGATCTTGGGACTTTGTAAGCAATTGAAAGATGAAGATCGAATATGCATTAGCCCCCAAGTGCCAAGTGCATAACTTGTTATGTGGTTGGTACTTCAATCCTTGTACCGTTTTGTTGAAGCATATAATTGTCTGCATGCAGGCTGAGTTGAAGACGAAAGAAAGCCAAGTCGCCGATCTCCAAGAAAACCTGAAAACCCAACAAGTTGAAACCTCCAAAGCAAAAGAGGAATTAGCCAGCACTTTAAGCGCCATGGAACAGCTTAAGGAGAGCTTCAAGAAGAAGCGGGCAGATTGGGCCACTGAAAAGTCCGCTTTAATCAAACGAGTAGAGGATGCCGAGGCTGCACTAAAACCGGTGGCGAATGAACTGACCAGCATAAAGCGGCACGTGCATGCCATGACCACTGCTATCTTTGGTAAGCCAGTTTGACTTCTGAATTGACTCGGCCTTCTTACAGAGCTGCCGGTTTAACCCTTTATGATATTTCAGGGACACGCATTGGTCACTTGGGGTCAGATGTGCGGAAGAAATTGAAAGCCTCCTATACATTGGTCGAAAAACTGTACACTGGCGCACAGCGGATCATCTGTACCGCATCCCACAACAAACCGGCACCCACTTTGATTCAAGACACTCTGATGAAACTGTCGGTGCTTCCTGCCCGGGTTGAAGAGCTGAAGAAATCTGCTGCTCGAACCGGTGCGATCAATGCCTTAATCCGGGCAAAAGCCTGGGTGCCGGATTTTGATCCTATTGAAGCGGCTCAGGGCTATCCCAGCTTGAAGGAAGACGGGTCAGAGTTTGGTGAAGCGGATCTGCGAGCAAGAAACCGGGAGGTGCGTCCGCTAGCTTGTCAATTGGCTGAAGAAGCAGACTTGTCTCATTATCAAGCCCAATATGACACTCAGAACAAGCGAATAGCTGCACCAATTCATGAATCGGAAAATCTTATCCTTCCAATCCGTAAGCATACTTACACTCCCGATATTGACCCGCCATTGCTGATCCATGATGAAGCTGTTTTTCAAGCATTAATGGGAATCGACTGGACAACTGTTGATTTCCAGCCGCTGGGTAGAGAAACTAAAGCTGAAGCGGCGCAGGATGACCCACAACCATCAGGCCAGGCTAGTGACCAAGCTTGAACCGGAAGCCGGTTTAAAAACTGCTTCTCCTTTGCAAAAAACAATGATCTTATTGTGGGCACCGTGTTGCCTTGTAATAGGCTAGCTGATACTTTTGATGTTGATATGCCTTCGTGCATAATTTGCTCTTCCTTTGGGTGATGAACTTGCCAAAGTACTTTCTGCAATAAAAAATCTTCAAGTGCCACCGCGGTTGTACCGTCAGGCGGAATATGATGTCTGCATACATGAAATCAAAACATCCGATTTTTTTAAGTATATGACCAAATTTTTGAGATACATAATACCTGCCATCGTTGAACGTGAAGTTGGCTCGGCCAATCTTGAAGCGGAGTTTTATAAACCCACACTGTTGGAGGAGATAGCTGCTCCCATATATATATGACGCCGGTTCACCATGTAAACCGTACCGGGTTATAATAAACACCGTATTACTCCATAAGAGGATGTTAACAAAAAAGATCAAACCGGGCAAATAGTCTCCGGATTGAAGTGAACCGTGTTCCGTCAATTGACAGTATGAACCGGTTGAAAACTTTGTCGGTTTAAAGAACGCAATAAAAAGAAAGAAGTATCTTGCAAAGAAAAGTGTGAAGCAAATGCAATGACAAAACCGTTTACAAAAAAGGTTTATTTGAGCTGATCAGATGGCGTTACCATGGCCGAACACGACCAAGCTCCCGTTAGGTGTAACTATGGTTCTAGTCAGCCAGGTCCCCAAATGAAACCGTGGCATTTATGCCGATCAAGTGGCATGGCAATGGTTCGGGTTCGACCAAGTCCCCAAGTGATTCTGTGGCCTTAGGCCGATCAAGAGGCATGACTGGTTCAGACGTGACCAAGTCCCCAAGTGATCTGGTGGCTCTCGCCTATCAAGAGGTATGGTATTGGTTTGAACACGACCAAACCCCCAAGTGATATAACATGATGCTTTTTAAAAAGCTAACTCAAGGGGTAAACCGGAGGCCGCTTTAGAACAACTCCGTGTAACCACACATGATGTAAAATAACAGATACCCCGCTTTAGCTGAGGTTCCGGTTTATTATATTTAATCATAATATATACATCGTCGTAATATGTACATAAGTAGAGCCAATGGCTCAGGTATAGTAAGGCCGAAGATGAGCTATGTTCCACGGCCTGTTGGTCTCCTCCTCTGATGTACGTGAGTCCTTATGCTCTCGAATATCGATCAGATAGTATGACCCGTTGTGCAGATTCTTGCTGACCATGAAAGGCCCCTCCCAAGGTGGGGATAGCTTATGCATATCAATCTGATCTTGGATGAGCCGAAGCACCAAATATCCTTCTTGAAAGGTTCTGGTTCTGACTCGGCGACTGTGATAACGACGAAGATCCTGTTGGTAAATCGCCGATCGGGCGGCTGCTATGTCACGCTCTTCATCCAACCGGTCCAAAGCATCTTGCCATGCTGTCTCGTTGTCCGCTTCAATATAAGCTGTCACACGAGGTGAATCATGACGGATATCACTGGGGAGAACCGCCTCCGCTCCATAAACCATGAAGAACGGTGTGTATCCTGTTGATCTGTTGGGTGTTGTATTGATGCTCCATAACACAGATGGTAATTCTTCTACCCAACAACCCGGCGTTCTCTGCAAAGGAACCATGAGCCGGGGCTTGATGCCTCTCAAGATCTCTTGATTAGCCCTTTCTGCTTGACCATTGGACTGTGGGTGTGCCACTGATGAAACATCGAGCCGGATATGCTCCCGTTCGCAGAACTCCTTCATCGCACCTTTGGACAAATTGGTACCATTATCTGTGATGATACTGTGTGGAAAGCCAAACCGGAAAATCACTTTTTTGATGAACTGAACCGCCATGGCCGCATCACACTTACTAACAGGTTCTGCCTCCACCCACTTTGTGAACTTGTCAACCGCCACCAGGAGGTGGGTCTTCTTATCTTTGGACCTTTTGAAAGGCCCAACCATATCCAGCCCCCAAGTCGCAAACGGCCAAGTAATTGGAATCATTCTCAATTCTTGAGCCGGTACATGAGCACGTATTGAAAACCTTTGGCAACCATCACATTGTCTGACCAGATCCTCCGCATTAGCATGAACAGTTAACCAATAGAAGCCATGGCGAAACGCTTTAGCCACCAGAGACTTTGAACCGGCGTGGTGACCACAATCTCCTTTGTGGATCTCACGCAAAATTTCACGGCCTTCTTCAGGAGACACACAACGTTGAAATGCTCCTGACACACTGCAATGATGCAACTCGCCGTTGATAATAGTCATGGACTTGGATCGCCGGATTATCTGTCAGGCCAGAGTCTCATCCTCTGGTAACTCGCCCCGGTTCTTGTACGCCAGGTAAGGAAGTGTCCAATCCGGAATAACATGAAGAGCTGCCACCAATTGAGCCTCCGGATCAGGAATAGCCAAATCCGCTTCACCAGGGATCTTGACCGACGGGTTGTGCAGCACATCCAGAAAAACATTGGGCGGGACCGGTTTGCGCTGAGAGCCCAGCCGGCTTAAAGCGTCCGCCGCTTCATTTTTCCGCCGGTCCACGTGGTCCACCTGATAGCCTTTAAAATGACCTGCAACAATATCCACCTCACGACGATATGCTGCCATGAGTGGGTCCTTGGAGTCCCAAGTGCCGGACACTTGCTGAGCCACGAGGTCCGAGTCACCGAAACACTTAACTCGACTTAGATTCATCTCCTTAGCCATCCGGAGACCATGGAGCAAGGCTTCATACTCAGCTACATTGTTAGTACAAGGGAACATTAAACGCAGAACGTAACAAAACTTATCACCTCGTGGGGAAGTTAATACGACTCCAGCCCCCGAGCCTTCCAATTGCCTGGATCCGTCAAAATGGATGGTCCAATATGTGTGATCCGGCTTTTCTTCAGGTGCTTGCATTTCCATCCAATCATTGATAAAATCAACAAGTGCTTGAGACTTAATAGCCGTCCGAGACACATACTTCAAATCGTGCGGCCCAAGATCTATAGCCCACTTGGCAATCCGGCCAGTTGCTTCCCGGTTCTAGATGATATCCCCCAAAGGAGCAGAACTGACCACCGTAATTGGATGCCCTTGGAAGTATTGTTTAAGCTTCTGGCTTGCCATAAAAACTCCATACACCAGCTTCTGCCAATGCGGATACCTTTGCTTGGACTCAATGAGTACCTCGCTGATATAATAGACCAGACGTTGAATCGGATGCTCCTTACCTGCCTCCTTTCGCTCCACCACAATAGCCACGCTGACCGCCCGAGCATTAGCAGCAACATATAGCAGTAACGGCTCCTTGTCAATGGGAGTGGCGAGCACAGGCGGATTGGCCAATTGCCGCTTTAAGTCCTCAAATGCTTCATCAGCAGCAGAACTCCAGACGAACTGATCCGTCTTCTTCAACATCTGATACAAAGGGATTGCCTTCTCACCAAGACGACTGATAAACCGGCTTAACGCGGCAATCCGGCCTGCCAGGCGTTGAACATCATTGATACACTTCGGTTTAGCCAGGGAGGTGATGGCTGTGATCTTCTCCGGATTAGCCTCAATTCCCCTATTGGACACCAGAAAGCCCAATAACTTGCCCGCCGGTACACCAAAGACGCACTTGTCTGGATTAAGCATCATCTTGTATGTCCTCAGGTTATCAAAGGTTTCCTTCAAATCACCAATCAGAGTCTCCTTCTCCCTGGATTTAACCACGATATCATCCACGTAAGCATGTACATTACAGCCAATCTGTTTGTGTAGACAATTTTGCACACAACGTTGATAAGTTGCCTGGGCACTCTTGAGCCCAAAGGGCATAGACACATAGCAGAAGGCTCCAAAGGGAGTTATGAATGCCGTCTTCTCCTGGTCCTTAACTGCCATTTTGATCTGATGATAGCCAGAATATGCATCCAAAAAACTTAAACACTCACAACCCGCCGTAGCATCAATAATTTGATCAATACGGGGGAGGGAAAAAGGATCTGCTGGACAAGCTTTATTAAGATCTGTGTAATCCACACACATGCGCCAGGTGCCGTTTTTCTTAAGGACCAGCACCGGATTGGCAAGCCACTCAGGGTGAAAAACTTCAACAATAAAGCCAGCTGCTAAGAGCCTGGCTACCTCTTCTCCAATTGCCTTGCGTCTTTCTTCGTTAAACCGGCAGAGGAACTGTTTCACCGGTTTGTATTTAGGATCCACATTAAGGGTGTGCTCAGCGAGTTGCCTCGGTACACCTGGCATGTCAAAGGGCTTCCATGCAAAAATGTCCAGATTCTCACGGATGAACTCGATGAGCGCGCTTTCCTATTTCGGATCCAAATTAGCACTGATGCTGAACTGCTTGGACGAATCGCCAGGTACAAAGTCAACAAGCTTAGTTTCTGCTACCGATTTGAACTTCAGGGCCGGATCATGCTCCGTAGTTGGCTTCTTTAATGGAGTCATGTTCGCCGGATCAACATTGTCCTTATAATACTTCAGCTCCTCGATGGCACAAACCGACTCTGCATAGGCCGCATCTCCTTCCTCGCACTCCAAAGCGATTTTGCGGCTTCTGTGAACCGTTATTGTCCCCTTGTGACCCGGCATCTTGAGCTGCAAATACACATAACAGGGCCGTGCCATAAACTTGGCGTAGGCCGGTCGCCCAAATAGGGCGTGATATGGACTTTGGATTTTCACCACTTCAAATGTCAATGTCTCCGACTTGGAATCATGATCATCCCCAAAGGCCACTTCTAGAGCTATCTTACCAACAGGATATGCTGATCTGCCAGGTACTACACCGTGGAACACCGTATTAGACGGTTTGAGATTTTTATCTGTTAGTCCCATACGATGGAAGGTCTCATAGTACAAGATATTAATGCTGCTCCCTCCATCCATGAGCACCTTGGTGAACTTGTAACCTCCCACCTGAGGCGCCACCACCAGGGCCAACTGACCCGGATTATCAACCTGGGGAGGGTGATCCTCTCTGCTCCATATGATTGGCTGTTCAGACCAACGTAGATAACGGGGTATGGCCGGTTCAACAGAGTTGACCGCCCGCCTCTGAACCTTCCGGTCTTGCTTGTCCAAGCTAGTGGTGAAGACATGGTACTGCTCACTACTCAACTGCTTTGGGTTGCTCTGGTAACCTGACTATTGCTGCTGTTGGTTGTAACCATCCTGGTTGTTCTGACTATTTTGACCATTATGTCCGCCCGGATTACCATTAAATCCTGAACCGAAATTTCCTCCACCGTAACCCGGCCCGGATCCTGAGCCACCGCTAGAGCCGTGATCATACCGGAAAGCATTAGAATTCTTGAACTCTTGCATAATGAAGCAATCCTTCCAAAGGTGGTTTGCTGGCGCCTCCTTCGTCCCATGTCTTGGACAGGGCTGGCTTAGCAGATAGTTTAGGCGGTCCGGGTTAGGGTTGGGTGCCCCATTGCGATTTTTCGGTTTACCCTTGCGTCGTTGGCCATTGTCCTGCGTGTTGGTATTAGCCACAAAATCCATGTTACCATCCGCTTTACGCTTGCCTCCACCACCATTGCCTGTCCAGTGATGCTGCTGACCTTTGGAGTTGCTGTTCCTCTTTCCCTTCCCTGTCTTGTCATCATCAGATTCGGGATCCTTGGTACTATCAGAATCAGCATATTTCACCAAAGCGGCCATGAGGGTCCCCATGTCAGTGCAATGACGCTTCATCCGTCCCAACTTCAGCTTTAGGGGCCCAAACCGGCAGTTGCCTTCTAGGGTTAATACTGCGGTGTCAGTGTTGATGCGGTCTGATGAGTGCAACACTTGTGAAACCCGGCGCACCCAATGAGTCGTTGATTCTCCTTCCTCTTGGACGCAGGCAGTTAAGTCCACTATCGACATAGGCTGTTTACATGTATCCTTGAAATTGCTGATAAACCGGGCTCGTAATTAGGCCCATGAACTGATAGAATTAGCCGGCAAGCTTTTTAACCAAGTACGGGCCGTTCCTTCAAGCATCATGGTGAATTATTTCGCACACGCCGCGTCATCCACATCAAGCATCTCCATGGCCATCTCATAGCTCTCCACCCATGTCTCTGGAGGTTGATCCGCCGTGTAATTTGGTACCTTGCGCGGGCCTTTGAAATCCTTGGGCAGGCGCACATTGCGTAAAGCGGGGATAAGGCAAGGCACCCCCAAAGAACTAGAAGTAACACCAGGTTCGATCGAGATAGTTGGACGAACCGGCGTGAGCTGCCGAGCCTGATGCTGTGCGGCTAACTCGGCCTCCCTGCGCGCTCGGGCCCGGTCCACCACTTCCTGAGCGTTATCAGCACCACCCGCCGGGTTGTTGCCACAGGGTGCTCCACGTCGTTCATTACTCGACACTGCCGGTTCATCCATATGTCTGCTATAGCTCCGGCTTGGACGGGGGGTCGAGTGGATCCGGTCACGGCTGTACGAGTACACTTCCTGTTGGACCAAAGCCGTCCTCAGAAGCTCCTTGACCCGTCGCGTCTCTACTGCCTGCGGCGAGTCACCTTCAATTGGAATGGCCTCCAGCCGTGCAGCAGCGGCAACGAGGTTGTCCATCGGGTTGGAGTAGTGACCCGGAGGTGTTAAAACAGCCTGAGGTATAACAGTGTTTTGACGAGGCGGGTCCATCTGACGAGGCTGAACCGGTGCACCGGTCCCAGGAGCTTCCGCCCGGTTTCCCTCCAGCGGATTGCTGGTTCTTGCTCCTGGAGTGTTGAAAAGGTCTCTGACCTCGAAAACCGGAGGCAAACGGGATCGATGCTTCCTCCTCATGACTTCCTGCGACGCGCTCTGGTCCAACATGAGCCTGTAGGCCTGTGCGTCTAAAGCGGCCCACTCTGTGGCCATCCTGGTGTCCTCAGCTGCCAGATCCGCCTTGGCCTGGGTGATCTGTTCCTTTATCTTTGCAATCTCCGCATTGTGGACGTCCTGATCCGCCGGATTAGCTTCCGCCATAAGCACAGCCAATGCATCAAATAGCTCTGATAGAACTTGAGCCGGCGGGCGCACAGGGCCTCCTGCCCCGGCAGCCGTCGCCGCTGCTGAACCGGAGGTTGTTTCCGCAGCGGTCGAAGAATGAAGCGCTGCTTGTGTGCCGGCCATGAATATTCCAACCCGGTTGGGCAGATCAGAGGGGTCCGGAATACTGTCGCCATCGGAACAGCCCCCAATCCGGCCGTCTTGTAGCTGATAAAGAGATTCGGTTTCTCCGGTCGATGACTCGTCATCGGAACAAACGACGGTCTCGCCGCGAGATTTCGATCCATCCTCATAACTTCCTCCATGGATGACTCCCACGAAGGCACGCTTCATGGCCGGTTTAACCCGGGCGGATCACGCACGCTGAGCTGTCTCGACGAGGTCGGTGCAGATGTCCGGCTCAGGGCCCGGTTCACCGATCTTGCCAATGAAAACGTGAATGCCACCAAAGGGGACCCAGTACCCGTACTCAACTGAGCCAGCCTCGGGGCCCCAGCCTGCGTCGTCGATGTAGAGCTTGCCGCGACGACTCTTAGTCATCCGGCCTACAACGTAGCCCTCGAGTCCTTTAAAGCGGCCCTCCAAGAACCTGAAACCATCGTGCGATAGCCCCATGGTGGGTGCCAACTGTCGTGGTTTTGTCACGGCAGATGTCCTAGAGAAAGGACTTAGTCATGGAGCCATCGCGACGGGTTAGCTTGAAGGGGTTAAAGCGGACACAGGGACGCAAGAGAGTTTATACTAGTTCGGCCCCTTTAATGAAGGTAAAAGCCTACGTCTAGTTGTGATGGAATTGATGGGGTTTCGATGACTAGGGAGCAAACAAGCTTCGCCTATGTCTCGAGTTGTTGTCTGTCGTCCTTGAACCGCCGCCGGGTCGTCCCCTTATATACATGGGTGACGCCCGTCGGTTCACAGAGTCCCAACACCGGTCGATATTCGTATCCGGGTTGGTCTCTCCTTATTCCTAACTTACAATACAAGTTTATATACAAATACTGGTTTACAGCTACAAGTCTTGAACCGACTACGGGCCTTAGGCCCTCATCTGCCTTCTTGGGCTTTAGCACTCTTGAACTACTGATGAAGTTGACCCGGCCCAGATAGGCCAGTTTACGCCCAGCAGTAATATCCCCAACACCAACCATATCATTAAGATATATTGGCCCCCCTTCAATCCCGTATGCATCAATTTCTATGCTAGGTTGAAGCTTCTGTCACTCTTGCCCTCCAATACATAGTCCTATCAACATACAACTAACCCTAGGGTGTGATCCACGCACGCAATCATATGATGGGCACCAAAGGACAGCAACATAACCACAAGCAAATTAAATCAATCATAGCAATTCATCAACCACCGATAGGACAACGAAAATCTACTCAGACATCATAGGATGGCAACACATCATTGGATAATAATATGAAGCATAAAGCACCATGTTCAAGTAGAGGGTACAGCGGGTTGCGGGAGAGTGGACCGCTGTAGATAGAGGGGGGAAGGTGATGGAGATGTTGGTGAAGATGGCGGAGGTGTTGGTATAGATCGCGGTGATGATGATGACCCCCGGTGGCACTCCGGTGCCACCAGAAGCGAGGGGGAGAGAGCCCCCTCCTTCTTCTTCTTCCTTGACCTCCTCCCTAGATGGGAGAAGGGTTTAACCTCTGGTCCATGGCCTCCATGGCATGGGAGGGGCGAGAGCCCCTCCGAGATTGGATCTGTCTCTCTGTCTCTCTCTGTTTCTGCCTTCTCAGATTCTTCCCTTTCACCGTTTCTTATATTCCCGGAGATCCGTAACTCCGATTGGGCTGAAATTTTGACACGATCTCTATCCAGAAATTAGCTTTCTTGCAGCGAAAGAAGGGCATCAACCACCTTACGGGGTGGCCACGAGGGTCAGGGGCGCGCCTGCCTCCCCAGGGCGCGCCCCCTACCTCGTGGGCCCCTCGAGCATCGTCTCGCATGGATTCTTCTTCCCAAAAATAATATATATTCCAAAAAAAAATCTCCATCAGTTTTTATTCCGTTTGGACTCCGTTTGATATGGATATTCTGCGAAACAAAAAAAACATGCAACAAACAGGAACTGGCACTGGGCACTGGATCAATATGTTAGTCCCAAAAATAGTATAAAAAGTTGCCAAAAGTATATGAAAGTTGAATAATATTGGCATGGAACAATAAAAAATTATAGATACGATAGAGACGTATCAGCATCCCCAAGCTTAATTCCTGCTCGTCCTCAAGTAGGTAAATGATAAAAAAGATAATTTTTGATTTGGAATGCTACCTAGCATAATCTTGATCACATATCTAATCATGGCATGAATATTAAGACACGAGTGATTCAAAGAAATAGTCTATCATTTGACATAAAAACAATAATACTTCAAGCCTACTAATAAAGCAATCATGTCTTTTTAAAATAACAAGGCCAAGGAAAGTTATCCCTACAAAATCATATAGTCTGGCTATGCTCCATCTTCACCACACAAAATACTCACATCATGCACAACCCCGATGACAAGCCAAGCAATTGTTTCATACTTTTGACGTTCTCAAACCTTTTCAACTTTCACGCAATACATGAGCGTGAGCCATGGACATAGCACTATAGGTGGAATAGAATATGACGGTGGAGAAGACAAAAAGGAGAAGATAGTCTCACATCAACTAGGCGTATCAACGGGCTATGGAGATGCCCATCAATAGATATCAATGTGAGTGAGTAGGGATTGCCATGCAACAGATGCACTAGAGCTATAAGTGTATGAAAGCTCCAACTGAAACTAAGTGGGTGTGCATCCAACTTGCTTGCTCATGAAGACCTCGGGCATTTGAGGAAGCCCATCATCGGAATATACAAGCCAAGTTCTATAATGAAAATTCCCACTACTATATGAAAGTGATAACTCAAGAGACTCTATATGAAGAACATGGTGCTACTCTGAAGCACAAGTGTGGTAAAAGGATAGTAACATTGCCCCTTCTCTCTTTTTCTCTCATTTTTTTGTTTATTTTATTTATTTTTATTTTTTGGTGGGCTTCTTTGGCCTCTTTTTTTATTTGGGCTTCTTTGGCCTCTTTTTTTTGTAAAGTCCGGAGTCTCATCCCGACTTCTGGGGAATCATAGTCTCCATCATCCTTTCCTCACTGGGGCAATGCTCTAATAATGATGATCATCACACTTATATTTACTTACAACTCAATATTACAACTCGATACTAGAACAAAGATATGACTCTATATGAATGCCTCCGGCAGTGTACCGGGATGTGCAATGATCTAGCATAGCAATGACATCAAAAAACAGACAAGCCATGAAAACATCATGCTAGCTATCTTACGATCATGCAAAGCAATATGACAATGAATGCTCAAGTCATGTATATGATGATGATGGAAGTTGCATGGCAATATATCTCGGAATGGCTATGGAAATGCCATGATAGGTAGGTATGGTGGCTGTTTTGAGGAAGGTATATGATGGGTTTAAGGTACCGGCGAAAGTTGCGCGATAGTAGAGAGGCTAGCAATGGTGGAAGGGTGAGAGTGCGTATAATCCATGGACTCAACATTAGTCATAAAGAACTCACATACTTATTGCAAAAATCTATTAGTCATCGAAACAAAGTACTACGCGCATGCTCCTAGGGGGATAGATTGGTAGGAAAAGACCATCGCTCGTCCCCGACCGCCACTCATAAGGAAGACAATCAATAAATAAATCATGCTCCGACTTCGTTACATAACGGTTCACCATACGTGCATGCTACGGGAATCACAAACCTCAACACAAGTATTTCTACAATCCACAACTACCCACTAGCATGACTCTAATATCACCATCTTTATATCGCAAAACTATTGCAAGGAATCAAACATATCATATTCAGTGATCTACAAGTTTTATGTAGGATTTTATGACTAACCATGTGAATGACCAATTCCTGTCATCTCTCTAAATAGATATAAGTGAAGCAAGAGAGTTTAATTATTTCTACAAAAGATATGCCCATGCTCTAACAAATATAAGTGAAGCAAAAGAGCATTCTACAAATGGCGGTTGTCTATGTAAAGAGAAACAGGCAATCCAAACTTCAAATGATATAAGTGAAGCACATGAAGCATTCTATAAAGCCATACTCAAAAGATATAAGTGAAGTGCATAGAGCATTCTATAAATCAACCAAGGACTATCTCATACCAGCATGGTGCATAAAACAAAAATGAAAACTAAATGCAAAAGACGCTCCAAGATTGCACATATCGCATGAATGAAACGAATCCGAAAACATACCGATACTTGTTGAAGAAAGAGGGGATGCCTTCCGGGGCATCCCCAAGCTTAGACGCTTGAGTATCCTTGAATATTTACTTGGGGTGACTCAGGCATCCCCAAGCTTGAGCTCTTGCCTCTCTTCCTTCTTCTCACATCGAGACCTTCTCGATCATCGAACACTTCATCCACACAAAACTTCAACAGAAAACTCGGTAAGATCCGTTAGTATAATAAAGCAAATCACTACTCTAAGTACTGTTGCAAACCAATTCATATTTTGTTTTTGCATTGTGTCTACTATAATATAACTTTTTCATGGTTTAATACACTGATATGAATTGATAGTTTCATCAAAACAAGCAAACTATGCATCAAAAACAGAATCTGTCTAAAACAGAACAGTCTGTAATAATCTGAACATTCACCATACTCCTGATACTTGGAAAATTCTACCAAAATTAGGAAAAATAAAAAATTTGTATAGGAAGACATTGCAAAAAGAATCAGAACCATTTGACGTTCCAGCTAAAAATGTAAAATCGCGCACTACGGCCAAAGTTTCTGTCCTGCACCGTACAGACCATCAAGCAAATGTAAACATCCTAAAGGCAAACCTTGGCACATTATTTTTATAATACAATGGAATTGTACAAGGGGGATAATTATTTTTATTTAAAAGTTTCTGTAATCAAGATTCACAAAGTTTATGTGAGCATGAACAAAGTTCAAGGCTAGCTCCCACTTCAACAATGCTTGTCTTTCTCACTTTCGCTTTCCTTTTTGAAAAAGTTTTGGGTTCCCCTATTTATTTTTGTTGTTTTTAAACTATATAAAATCACTCAACAGAAATAAATGACTCTCTAAAACTTCCGGGTTGTCTCCATGGCAGCGCTTTCTTTAAAGCCATTAAGCTAGGCATATAGTGCTCAAGTAATGGATCCAGCCGGATCCCAAGGTATATCAAAACCAATTTTAATTAACAATGATTTGTAATTTAGTGGTGAGCACAAGGTAACATATATCATGTAATGACGAAGTCTAACTCTCTTTCTATGCATCGGCATGTCATAAAAGAACAATTCATGCACACAAAGTAAAGGCCAATGCATAGTATAAACAATTTCTTGCAATTTTATCGTATTGGAAACATAGAGAGGTGGAGATATAGTCCTCTCTCATAATAATTGCAAGTAGGAGAAGCAAGCACATGCATATTATATCTATCGAAATCATCATGTGTAGTAGTAAAAAGCAACCCATCAATATAATCCTTAATAAGTGCAATCTTCTCCGATATAGTGTAGTCGGGAGAATTCAAAAAGATAATAGGACTATCATGCGTGGGTGCAATAGCAACAATTTCATGTTTAACATAAGGAACTATAGCAAGTTCATCTCCATAAGCATAATTCATATTGGCATCTTGGCCACAAGCATAGCAAGCATCATCAAAAAGGGATATTTCAAAAGAATCAACGGGATCATAACAATCATCATAACAATCATCCTCCAGTAAGCACGAAGGGAAATTAAACAATGTATGAGTTGAAGAGTTACTCTAATTAGAAGGTGGGCACGGGTAGCTAATCCGCTCTTCCTCCTTTTGTTCTTCGCTCTCCTCCTCATCTTTTTCATCCAATGAGCTCACAGTTTCATCAACTTCTTCTTCCATAGATTCCTGCAAAATATTAATCTCTTCTTGGACATCGGAGACTTTCTTAATAAGCGCACTAATTTCGTAATTGTATTCATAATTCTCATAACAATATTCCAGGATAGCTAAATTTTCAGGTCTATAAACAGCATCATCAAAATCTTCAAACTCATTAAACATAGATTCAATTTCATAAGCACCCTTAAAAGCAACAAATTCTTCTATTTGTTCCACATCATAGTAATCATATATACCATTAGCATAAGAAGCTAAGGTTTCATTATCATTAAATTCACATGAAAAGGGAAGGTGTGGAGCCTTCACCTTAGAGCAACAAGTATAATCATATCTCAAGCATAGTTGCCTAGCATACCAATTCAATATATGAATTTGATCCCATAATAGTTTCCCTTTTTGTGTCAAGCGGTAATCCCTAAAGTACTCACGTTGATCCAACGTTACTCCCATTACATAATTGAATGGGGTTTTCTCAGGATTATTAAAGTAGTACATAATATTTTTCACATAACCAGCATCGAGGGTTTTGGGAGGTTCCCCATCTCCATGAGTAGCAAGTACACCTAATTTTTTGGTATTTCGTGTTCCATATCCATAACTAAAGATAGAGAACAACTAAGAACAACAAATAAAAATTACTTAGTGATAAAGCAAACAAGCACACACGAGAATATTCACCCCACGCTATTGCTCCCCGGCAACGGTGCCAGAAAAAGGTCTTGATAACCCACAAGTATAGGGGATCGCAACCGTTTTTGATAATTAAGAGTGTCGAACCCAACGAGGATCTAAAGGTAGAACAAATATTCCCTCAAGTTCTATCGACCACCGATACAACTCTACGCACGCTTAACGTTCGCTTTACCTAGAAAGAGTATGAAACTAGAAGTACTTTGTAGGTGTTGTTGGATAGGTTTGCAAGATAATAAGGAGTACGTAAATAAAAAGTAGGGGCTGTTTAGATAAAGAAACAATAAAGTAAAAATAGCGAGTGTGGAAAAGTGGTGGTAGGAGTTGCGAAATTGCCCCTAAGCAATTGACTACTTTACTAGACCGATAGCAAGTATTATGTGGGAGAGCCCACTGCTAGCATGTCATCCCTTACTTGGAATTCTATGCACTTATGATTAGAACTATTAGCAAGCATCCGCAACTACTAACATTCATTAAGGTAAAACCCAACCATAGCATTAAGATATATTGGTCCCCCTTCAATCCCGTATGTATCAATTTCTATGCTAGGTTGAAGCTTCTGTCACTCTTGCCCTCCAATACATAGTCCTATCAACATACAACTAACCCTAGGGTGTGATCCACGCGCGCAATCATATGATGGGCACCAAAGGACAGCAACATAACCACAAGCAAATTAAATCAATCATAGCAATTCATCAACCACCGATAGGACAACGAAAATCTACTCAGACATCATAGGATGGCAACACATCATTGGATAATAATATGAAGCATAAATCACCATGTTCAAGTAGAGGGTACAGCGGGTCGCGGGAGAGTGGACCGCTGTAGATAGAGGGGGGAAGGTGATGGAGATGTTGGTGAAGATGGCGGAGGTGTTGGTGTAGATCGCGGTGATGATGATGACCCCCGGTGGCACTCTGGTGCCACCGGAAGCGAGGGGGAGAGAGCCCCCCTCCTTCTTCTTCTTTCTTGACCTCCTCCCTAGATGGGAGAAGGGTTTCCCCTCTGGTCCATGGCCTCCATGGCATGGTAGGGGCGAGAGCCCCTCCGAGATTGGATCTGTCTCTTTGTCTCTCTCTGTTTCTGCCTTCTCAGATTCTTCCCTTTCACCATTTCTTATATTCCCGGAGATCCGTAACTCCGATTGGGCTAAAATTTTGACACGATCTCTATCCGGAAATTAGCTTTCTTGTGGTGAAAGAAGGGCATCAACCGCCTTACGGGGTGGACACGAGGGTCAGGGGCGCGCCTGCCTCCCCAGGGCGCGGCCCCTACCTCGTGGGTCCCTCGAGCATCGTCTCGCGTGGATTCTTCTTCCCAAAAATAATATATATTCCAAAAAAAATCCCCGTCAGTTTTTATTCCGTTTGGACTCCGATTGATATGGATATTCTGCGAAACAAAAAAACATGCAACAAACAGGAACTGGCACTGGGCACTGGATCAATTTGTTAGTCCCAAAAATAGTATAAAAAGTTGCCAAAAGTATATGAAAGTTGAATAATATTGGCATGAAACAATGAAAAATTATAGATACGACGGAGACGTATCAGGGGAGAAGTGGAAGCGAGTGGGGGATGTGGGGTGGCGCTAGGGTTCGGCCGAGTGGGGAGGGGGGTTATGCAGGGAGCGACTGGGCCGGCCTGGGGGCCCGATGGCCTGCTGGGCTGAGGCCCAGTTGGGGGGTCTTTTTTTGTTTTTAGACCTTTTGTTTTTATTTATTTTATTTCTTTACTATTTTCACTTGAAGTTTCTTTTATGTTAGTTTTATAAAATACCAAATGAGCACCTAAATTAGTATTACTAATTAGTCCACTGCCACAATTATTTTGGCACACTACTAAATTAGTTATATTATTATAACTTTATAAAAGGCATTTAGTTAATTATTTTGCCCTCTGTTTTGGTTGTTTTAGTGCATTTAAATATTACAAGAAATGTTGGTTTCTCCAACATTATTACTCATGAATTTATTTGCCACATTTAGAATATTTTAGTTTTAGTTTTTGAAAACTTTTACTGTTTGATTTGATTTTGAATCTGAATTTGAATCGGTCTCGAACTAACGCGAGATTAGCAATAGTAACTGTGGTGATGTGGCATCATTAACTATAGGGTTACTGTAGCTTGATTATCTGGGCGTCACAATTCTCCTCCACTACAAGAAATCTCGTCCCGAGATTTAAGAGGGGGAGTGACGGGGAAGGGATTTGTGTTATGAAATTCTAACGAGCGTTCTCGATCTTGGTTGCTCTTCTCAAAGCGATTGATCCATTACGTTGAGGTCTTCATTCCTCTGCTTCAGGTCATCATTATGAAGTCGTCATCTTTTCTTCGGGGGTTCCATCGTACGTACGAAGGTCAAGGGGTAACTTCGGAAGAATGGACCGCTACAATGTTTCTTATCTGGTAGGTAACCTCAGGAAAGGTGGCGGAAAGTAACTCTTGAATTAATATTTAAGAAATTTTCGAGAGCAAAGTAAGAAGGTGCAAAATGGAAGTTTCAAGCGCATAGGCAATCGTTTGTTGCCTGAAACAAAGTGTGAAAGGGGTTTAGAGCAATGGGAATAAGCATTGTGTCTGATACCAGAATAGATCACTAGGCAGGTGGCCCGTGAATTACATACGAAGCCAAGCGCGAGGAATAACTTTGACAATAGGGTGTACAGAAGAGTCAGGTTTCGATCATGTGGAACTGTGGGTTATGGGCCCACCATGTGGGATAAAAGTATAAGGAGTGGTGACATCTTGCATGGTCATGATAGCAAGGCATGTCAGAGGTAGCCTGTTGATTATGTCGGCAACAACGTCGGTACCAAGGGCGAGGGACGAAGATAACCATTTTCCTGCTCGTGAACGAGTCGGACCAATAGGCAAAGTTCTCGTCCATCGGTGGTTACCGGAGTGTCATCAACAATAGTAACAGGGTCTTACTGATAGAGTTGTAAACTGAGGTGTTTGCACAAGCAGGGAATTATTACTGCTTATATCATACAGATCTTAGAAAGGGTTTAAATAAACCAATGCAAAGGGAAAAGTGTTTATCAGATTTAATCAGAACAATGGAAAGAAAAATGTGTTTAAACACATAATTTAGGGGTATATCCTTCCCAAGGACAAGTAGAGCATGATATCCATGACAGGATATAACATAGGAAACCATTTAGGTAATGGGAGAGAATTTTCATGGCATTACCCATACTACGGTGTTAGGATAATTAAGAAAGAAACATTTAGCATTGGGCTTCAAATGTTCTTATTGAAAATCGAAGTACCACAGACATGCTTCGAGATATCATTGACATGGTCTTCAAGCAAAGGTCAGACTTTGGATACTCAATGGATTCATCACGAAAAACTTATAGAATACATTTTTCAATTTCCTCATGGAAGAATGGTTAACATTGCTAAAAGGAAGAACTATAACAATAGGCCCTCCAGCCAGGTGTGCTAGGCATGACATCACCTTACTGGGTCATATATAGACCAACATTATAACTCTTGGAAAATGCGTCCCAACCATCATATCTGACCAGGATTCATATCTGATTGGTGTTAGGATATCTCACACTCAGGATGCCTGATAAGAAGAGGTGCAACACAATTGACGAGATGACATTATACGATTCTCGGGAAATGAACTATGGAAGCGAGTTCCGAAACCAGAGTTCACTAGTAAACCAAGGAGAGGATGAGGAGGTGGCTGATGAACTCAGCGACAATTCAACGAGATTTACAAAAGATGGATTTCCACAATTATGTGAACAAGGAGATAACATTTGTCGGATAAAATGATATAATGATGTATGCTCTAGGAATGCATACACAATCAAACATTGATTGAAAGGAGCACCTGAAATATGGGCTGGGTTGCACGATCAATGTTAGAATGGTGACTCAATGACCAAAAGACTTAGAATGGAACAATCAACCATTCACTTCAAAGCAATAGGGTTGCTAGAAGTTTTGAATTCATATAGCACCGTTCACTTGTTGGTATGCCGGTTAGAATTCACACGGGGACCAAGAAATGAACGAAGATGGCGAGAAGTATTTCTATGTCAAGAGTTCTCAAGAGGTGGAACAATTCTCACAACAACCTCGACATCAAAGATGGTAATACTCCACGGTAGAACATAACATAAGTTGGATAGCAAGGAACTCAAGGTAAAACACAAAACAAGAACAAGTTTCGTGTGGGAGGGAATGCAATAATGTTGTCGATGACAACCCACATTATCGAGGGGTAAGGATGATATCTCTCATCATGAATTCGATTGATATCCTGGAAACGCTCAGATTGTAGATGATCATCACCACACATTTGTCAAGAGGTTTCATGAAGATGTAATCGAACAACGATGACATCAAGTCAAGGGACTGATGAAGCGAAAAGTTATAGGAACCAAGGGTATGACACGAACTCGAAATCAAGTGTGCCGTTCAAGGATAAATGATATGACGACGAAGATCGACATAAGATTATCTCACCGTCGAAATTTGTGCTCCGGTAAGAAGGACCAGGTAGCACAGTTAAAATTAGCAAATAATGATGTAGCTGATTAGGCTAGGAATGACATTATGGAGTATTAAACTTGTAAGCAATGAAGATTTCTAATACTTGTTGAATTGCAGTGCGGACTCGATTCCGTTATCGGTGTCCTTGAGTGTCTAACAACTCAGAACCCGGGGAAAAATTGGAATCGGTGAGAAATAATAGTAGATGAAGAACTCATAAGGAGTTATGTAGTTCCGTGATATTCTCGGGATACCGAGGGTAATACTCAAAGCATATTAGAATAAAGGTTGAAGTGGCGTATTTATCCGCAGAAGGCAAGTACTTCAACTTGTCCGAGAAAAGGATCAAAGATGATCAATCATGGTCGGAACCACAGTTGTAAAGGACCAACATAGATACAAGATGAACTTATAACAAGGGGGTAATTATTTTTACGAGCAGCTTCCATGATAAGTTCTACATCGTGTCCATGGGCATGAACACAAAGTTCAAGGTCGACTCCCACTTCTCCAATGCATAACCTTTCATTCACTCGCGTTTGATGAAGTTGTAGTGCTGAAATTTAATTTGGCATAACACCGTTAGAGTATGACTCGTGAAAACTTCCAGGTTCACACGGATTAGAGAAGGTATAGGTTCAATCCATAGGGGCATATTAGAAACATATACCACAAGCTCCAAGAGGAAATATCACCAGCTCGAAAGCAGAGCATGGTTGGCAAAAGGAGAGGATACAATTTACCAAAGGCATTATGTATCAGAGAAAGAACTCACAAGGTGATTAATTATGAAGGACATTGTCGGATAATAATCCAACAGTGGATATGGCAATCCACAATGGAGCTGATGTGAGTATCGATACCCAATCATAGGAAGAAAGAATGCAAGGAGATCGGATCATAGAAACAACTGACTAACTCAAATCTCAAATGCAAAGGAATTATGATTTCCAAATCAAGGGATCAGAAGCAAACACTTTGATTAAGGATGTATAAGTTGAATAGCCTTAGGGGTACAATCGATGGCAATTTGATTGGTCGAGATCTAACTCATCTTTAAAATGTGTCTGAGCCAGAAGGATGAATTCTAGGCTCTGATTTAGGATTGCGAGCATTCACAACATTTTGAATCAACGGACTCAAAATGATAATGTCAAGGGATGCCAATATGATTACGAGACTTATGGGATTATCCATAATGCAAGCAAGAATTTCAAGAGCAAGGCTGCTTGGGATTATTGGAAGTTCAAATAGCATTCCGAAGATTTTTGTGAATTAGTTGAATCAACTGGGGATGAGCGGATACTCGATAAGTGTGAGAAATTATCCATAGGGGTATTAAGGTGGCAAAGAACTGCAAGGCAGTAGACACAAGGATTCTCGGAACATCAATGAGTATTTCGGGGTATCTTGTAATAATAAGAGCAACTGGGGACTAAGGTAAGAATGGCAAGTGCATGTAGTAATTTATAGGGGTTGACAGTGGAAGGGCATTGCAAACGCAATGTGCACAAGTTCACGGGATAACATCGGAGAGTATCTTCTGAATCTTTCGATGCACCAAGCAATCATATGGAGTGAGAGGCTCTCTGGGAGGAAGTAGTTACGAGAACCTAGAGTCAGAGTTAGTAAAATCATTTAACCCGAATAGAAGAGAGATCAAAATCCCAGAGTATAGGTCGAGGAATAAAAGATCCTATTACCACCCAATGGCGATGTGGGCCCATGGGCCGCACAGCCAAGTTAGTAAAACAATTTTCATTGACTAGACTCAACTTTGGCCAAGGAGTGTGGAAGGGGGATTCCTATAGGCAGTCGGCTCTGATATCAACTTGTGACGCCCCCGATTCTACCATACACTAATCATACACGCAAATGTGTACGATCAAGATCAGGGACTCACGGGAAGTTATCACAACACAACTCTACAAATAAAATAAGTCATACAAGCATCATATTACAAGCCAGGGGCCTCGAAGACTCGAATACAAGAGCTTGATCATAGACGAGTCAGCGGAAGCAACAATATCTGAGTACAGACATAAGTTAAACTAGTTTGCCTTAAGAAGGCTAGCACAAACTGGGATACAGATCGAAAGAGGCGCAGGCCTCCTGCCTGGGATCCTCCTAAACTACTCCTGGTTGTCGTCAGCGGGCTGCACGTAGTAGTAGGCACCTCTAGTGTAGTAGGAGTCATCGTCAATGGTGGCGTCTGGCTCCTGGACTCCATCGTCTGGTCGCAGCAATCGGGTATAGAAAGGGAGGAAAGAGGGAGCAATGCAACCGCGAGTACTCATCCAAAGTACTCGCAAGCAAGGAGCTACACTACATATGTATGCATTGGTATCAAATGGAATAAGGCTATCATATGTGGACTGAACTGCAGAATGCCGGAATAAGAGGGGGATAGCTAGTCCTGTCGAAGACTACGCTTCTGGCCAGCTCCATCTTGCAGCATGTAGAAGAGATCAGAAGGTAAGTCCACCAAGTAGCATCGTGAAGCATAATCCTACCCGGCGATCCTCTCCTCGTCGCCCTGTTTGAGAGCGATCACCGGGTGTATCTGGGACTTGGAAGGGTGTGTTTTATTAAGTATCCGATTCTAGTTGTCATAAGGTCAAGGTACAACTCCAACTCGTCCTGTTACCGAAGATCACAACTATTCGAATAGATTAACTTCCCTGCAGGGGTGCACCACATTTCCCAACACGCTCGATCCCCTTTGTCCGGACACACTTTCCTGGGTCATGCCCGACCTCGGAAGATCAACACGTCGCAGCCCTACCTAGGCACAATAGAGAGGTCAACACACCAGTCTAAATCCTATGGCGCAGGGGTCTGGGCCCATCGCCCATTGCACACCTGCACATTGCGAGGGCGACCGGTCAGCAGACCTAGCCTCCCTTATACAAGAGCAGGCGTTCCAGTCCAACCTGGCGCGTGCCGCTCAGTCGCTGACGTCACGAAGGCTTCGGCTAATACCACAACGTCGAGTGCCCATAACTGTCCCCGCGTAGTTGGTTAGTGGGTATAGGCCAGTAGCCAGACTCAGATCAAATACCCATATCTCGTTAAGCGTGTTATTTTGAAGTAACCGCGAACGCCGACCAGGGCCAGGCCAACCTCTCTCCTAGGTGGGCTCAACCTGCCCTGTCGCTCCGCCTCGAAGTAACAATCGGGGCCGCCGGGAACTCAGGCCCACCACTACCTGGATGGAGCCACCTGCCCCTTCAGCCCCCACATCCGAATAACTTGCGGGTACTCAACGAGCTGACCCGTCTTTAGTCACCACATGTATAGTATGTATATATGTATAAGTATATACCCGTGATCACCTCCCGAGTGATCACGGCCCGATAGTATAGCATGGCAGACGGACAAGAATGTAGGGCCACTGATGATAAACTAGCATCCTATACTAAGCATTAGGATTGCAGGTAAAGGTATCAACAGTAGTAACAAGGACAGGCTATGCATCAGGATAGAATTAACGGAAGCAGTAACATGCTACACTACTCTAATGCAAGAAGTAGAGAGAAGAGTAGGCGATATCTGGTGATCAAAGGGGGGGCTTGCCTGGTTGCTCTGGCAAGAGAGAGGGGTCGTCATCATCGTAGTCGTACTGGGTAGCAGCGGCGTCGGTCTCGGTGTCTAGCGAGAGAAGAGGGGAAGAAATAATAAATACTAAGCAAACATATGCATGACGACGCATGACATGACAAAGCGTGATGCTAGGTGTGCCCTAACGCGGTATGAGGTGGTACCGGTGAAGGGGGGAAACATCCAGGAAAATAATCCCGGTGTTTCGCGTTTTTGGACAGACGAACCGGAGGGGGAAAGTTGTGTGTTCTCTATGCTAGGAAGGTGTGGCGGGCGAACGGGCTGCATAACCGGATTCATCTCGTCGTTCTGAGCAACTTTCATGTACAAAGTTTTTTCATCCGAGTTACAGATTATTTTATATTAATTACTAAAGATTTAATCATTTTTAAATTATTTTAATTCAAAAATAGATGTTAAAATGCTACGGGTACCCAGCTTCGTGTACACAAATGTGTACCCAGGGGCTGACATGTGGGGCCAGGGGGATCCAGTTGACCAGTCAAAGTTTGACTGGTCAACAGGGGTGGGCCCCTGTCATTCTGATTTACCTAATTAAAATTTAATTAGTTAATTAACAGGTTTACTAAAGTTAAGTTAGGTAAGCAGGTTAATTAATTAATTAACTAATTAATTAATTTAGTTTATTATTTATTTATTTATTTTGTGTGTTCGTTTTCTAGGGCAGGTCCCACTGGTTAGTGACAGGGACTCTTAATAGAGTTTTAGTTAATCTAATTAGACTAATTAGTGAGGTGGGACCAGGCTGTCAGTGGTTCATCATTTTTTAACAGAGTTTTATTTAAACAATCTGATTAATTAGGGAGGTGGCCCCACGTGTTGGTGGCTATTAGGGTGCCGGTTAGTTCTAATTAGCGTTTAGGTCAAAATTAATCTGGGCGGGCCCACACGTCAGTGAGCCAGCCCGTTGGCTTAGGTGCGTGTGCACTGTGCACGCCGGCGAGGCATAGGGGACGACGGAGGTGCTCAGAAGCACAATCTCCGGCGACGGGAGGGCGCGTTGAAGGACTCATGGAGCGGGAGCCGCGGAAGAAACGCTTGTGCGCAGGTGGCCGGAGTAGCGAGCAGTTGTGGGCGCGGCCCCGTGCGACCGAGCGCGCGTGGGTGTGCGGCCGAGCGAGGCAGGAACAAGGCGGGGGCACGGCACGCGCTGCGGCAAGGCTGGCGATGGCGGGCGCGTAACTCGGGTGACAACAGAAGTGACCACTACGGGAGGCAGCGGGTGGACGGACGCAGCATGCAGGGTTAGGGTGCGGCAGGGGAGGACCGGGGCGGGGCCTGTGCGGCAAGCAGAGGGAGGGATGGGGAAGACGGGCGGTGCTCACGTTCGTCGTGAGAAGGGGGCTGCGAGGCTCAAGGTCGGCCGGTGAGGAGGATGACAGGGATGACGTGCGGTGGTCGAGGCGAAGGAGCTCCAGTCGTCGACGATGGTTAGCGCCGGGCGAGGAGTGGTGCGGGCCGGGACGTTGCAGGCGCCGGGGCGGTGCGCGTGTGCGTGGTGGACGGCCAATGGGCATGTGGCGTCGGGGGTCGACCGGTTGGGGCGGTTTGTTCCCCTTCCCGATCCAGATCTGGATCGGGGGGGGGGAGGAGAGAAAGACGTGGGGGGAGAAGTGGAAGCGAGTGGGGGATGTGGGGTGGTGCTAGGGTTTGACCGAGTGGGGAGGGGGGTTATGCAGGGAGCGACTAGGTCGGCCTGGGGGCCCGATGGCCTGCTGGGCCGAGGCCCAGTTGGGGGGTCTTTCTTCTTTTTGTTTTTTGTTTTTAGACCTTTTCTTTTTATTTATTTTATTTCTTTACTCTTTTCACTTGAAGTTTCTTTTATGTTAGTTTTATAAAATACCAAATGAGCACCTAAATTAGTATTACTAATTAGTCCACTGCCACAATTATTTTGGCACACTACTAAATTAGTTATATTATTATAACTTTATAAAAGGCATTTAATTAATTATTTTGCCCTCTGTTTTGGTTGTTTTAGTGCATTTAAATATTACAAGAAATGTTGGTTTCTCCAACATTATTACTCATGAATTTATTTGTCACATTTAGAATATTTTAGTTTTAGTTTTTGAAAACTTTTACTGTTTGATTTGATTTTGAATCTGAATTTGAATCGGTCTCGAACTAATGCGAGATTAGCAATAGTAACTGTGGTGATGTGGCATCATTAACTAGAGGGTTACTGTAGCTTGATTATCCGGGCGTCACAATCTCCAATGGCAACCTGCAAATTTTCTCCCACATTCGTCCGTGGAAGGGAGACCAGTCAACAGACATAGGTGCGGGAGGCCACCATCCAATGCTAGTTGCGTACATTTTGACAACAATTCAAACAAACTGGACGAAATTCGATCAAACATGACCAGATTTCTTTAAACATGAAGGATATCATCTAAACATGATGAATTTCATTACATTTACATCAACTAAGCGGAGCTCGTCCGGCTAGGTCTAAATGACCACCGACGCCCCGTTCCCGTGTCCGGCCATAAACCAAGAGAACCGAAGCTTCACCGTCTCTAGTTCCGCCTCGACGCCCTCTAGCTCCGTCTCCGTATTCTCTGTCTCCGGAGGCCAAGGAAGTGAAGCTGTCCACCTCCACATCACCGCAAGGCGACTAATTGGTCGATGATGTTGAGTCCACCATGCTTAGCATCGACGAAAGGGGAGGAGCGGCGGCCTTCTTATGACCACAGCAGCGGTGACCTACCGTGCACTACTCTTCCTCGCTACCAACAGCGCCCGCGGGCATGCCAGCTTCGTGGTCGTCGCGGCGGGGCGTGGACTCGGCGAAGTCCTCCTCCTCCTCACCAGTCTCACCGAACGCTGCCTCGCCTGCCTCGTCGTCGCCCTCCTTGCTAGCGACCGCCACCTCCTCCACCCGCTGCCGATACCGACAGCGGGCGAGGCAAGTCTCACGGGAGCAGTAGGACTCTAGCAGTGCCTCCTGCTCCACCATGTCCGCATCCAGTGCGACCGCTCTGCCGGCGGCGAGCTGCTCCTCCGCCTGCATATGCTCCTCGAGGAGGTGGTGGTTGTAGGTGGCATCGGCCTGTGCCTCCCGGAACCGCTCCTCCCCCACCATGTCCATGTAATGGGCACAAGCCTCGCTGATGGTCATGGTGCAATGCACTGGTGCAGGTGGCGCGGAGGAGTAGGGTGGCGCGACAGAGGGGAATGGTGCCGCCGGTTCTTCGTCGACATCGTCCTGCATTGGGACATCATCGTCGTCTTCCGGCTACCTGCCGGCCAGTTAGCTAGTAGCAATGGAAGCCATTCCTTGTTCTAGTTCGACGTTAGCCCATCCTAGAGAGGTTTGGCAGGGGAGGGATCCATGGTGGGAGTGGTGCGGAGAGGGATCAGAGGTGGATTACAATGGCTATGGCCGGGGGACCGGCTTTTATAGCAATGGTGGGCGGCAGAGGGATAGACGGGTGGCGCCGTAGGAGACACGTCGGCAATCACGTGCCATCAATGTGGGCGGCAGATGGACGAACATGCGGCCATCGTATCGTTTGAACGCGCGGTAGTCGCCTACACCAGAAAGTGGCATGGGTGGCGCTCTCTCGATCGATGCACCACTTCAATGCCGACGCCAATGAGCGGTTGCGACCGCTCTGGCTGGGCATGAATGTGAGTGCTGACGCTCTGGAGCATCGATGACCGAAAATGCGCAGGAGGGGGAGGTTTTTTGGTGGGCCAAGGCGGTCAGAAACGGGGTGGGATCAGTCCGAACTCTTGCAAAGCCCTCCCCCACTTTTGTCTTCGGTTTGTGAGAGAAATCATATCCGAACCGATCCACAGACTCATACATGCCCGCGTTGGATGGCTTCTGTGGTCTGAACAATGAGGTCCAAATGGATGCGGGCAGTTTGCGGGTCCGTCTTGGAGATGCCCTTAGTGACCTAGAGATACGCGCAAGACCTATAAACCAGTAATTAGGTTTATTGCAACATTTTGGCACATGACAAGATGTCGGTAAAAGAAAGTAGATTAAAACAGTACCACTTATTTTGACATCTTTGATGGGAATTACCCGTTTAAGATATCTTCACCTGTAATACCCCATTTAGGGAAAATTATGCCACGGTTTCCTTTTTACTTTCTTAGCACATTATGTCAAGTAGGTCCCAGTGCGAGGGTACATATGGTGTGGCATTTTTTGGGGGTGAAAATATCAAATCTATTATAAAGATTCATCGGAAGTACAAAACACTCCAAACATAATAAAAACTACATCAAGGTCCATGAACAACCGAACGACCATTGCCATCGTCAGAACGAGCTGCCGACGCGCCACTGTCGCCGCTCCCATACCGGAGCCGCCCTGACCTTGCCAATGATTTTCGAGAAGTCTTCGCACACGTGCCTCTAAGAACCAATGTTTAGAAGCCGCAGTCGTCGTCATTGAATGAATCAATTTGAAGAACCTAATACCAAATCTCGCCATTGCGTACGCACGATGAGAAACCCTAACCTCGCTGCTCTGAGGTGCTGGCAGGAATCTAGGCCCGAGCTCCGTCTAATCTGTCCCGACGAACGAACCTGAGGAGGATTGGAGCTCGGAAGACTGACTCGAAGAAGAAGTGCCGCCATCCGTCCGAGCGCCGCCCTTGCGAGAACCAAATCCCTACCTATCTAAGCCGACACACCAGGAATACCCTCCCCGCCACCGGTCGCCGGAGCGGCAGGTGATGTCTACTACACAACTTATTCTTGTGGACTCGTGTTGAGCCTCCAAGTGCAGAGTTTTGTACAACAGTAGCAAATTTCCCTCAAGTGGATGATCTAAGGTTTATCAATTCATGGGAGGCATAGGATTAAGATGGTCTCTCTCAAACAACCCTGCAACCAAATACAAGAACTATCTTGTGTCCCCAACACACCCAATACAATGACAAATTGTATAGGTGCACTAGTTTGGCGAAGAAATGGTGATACAAGTGTAATATGGATAGTAGATATAGGTTTGTGCAATATGAAAATAAAAAAACAGCAAGGTAACAAGTAACAAAAGCGAGTATTGATACGTCTCCGTCGTATCTATAATTTTTGATTGTTCCATGCCAATATTATACAACTTTCATATACTTTTGGCAACTTTTTATACTATTTTTGGGACTAACATATTGATCGAGTGGCCAGTGCCAGTTCCTGTTTATTGCATGTTTTTTGTTTCGCAGAAAATCCATATCAAACGGAGTCCAAACGGGATAAAAACAAACGGAGATTTTTTCAGAATATATGTGATTTTTGGGAAGAAGAATCAACGCGAGACAATGCCCGAGGGGGCCATGAGGCAGGGGGCGCGCCCTGGGCCCTCGTGGCCACCCCGTAAGGCGGTTGGTGCCCTTCTTTCTCCACAAGAAAGCTAATATACGGATAAAAATCGTGTCCAAAATTCAGCCCAATCGGAGTTACGGATCTCCAGGAATTTAAGAAATGGTGAAAGGGAAGAATCTGGGAACACAGAAATAGAGAGAGATAGAGAGACAGATCCAATCTCGGAGGGGCTCTCGCCCCTCCCATGCCATGGAGGCCATGGACAAGTGGGGAAACCCTTCTCCCATCTAGGGAGAAGGTCAAGGAAGAAGAATAAGAAGGGGGGCTCTCCCCCCTCTCTCCCGGTGGCGCCGGAACGCCGCCGGGGCCATCATCATCACCGCAATCTACACCAACAACTTCACCGCCATCATCACCAACTCTCCCCCCCTCTATGCAGCGGTGTAACCCCTCTTTTACCCGATGTAATCTCTACATAAACATGGTGCTCAATGCTATATATTATTTCCCAATGCTGTATGGCTATCCTATGATGTTTGAGTAGATCCGTTTTGTCCTATGGGTTAATTGATGATCATGATTGGTTTGAGTTGCATATTTTATTATTGGTGCTGTCCTATGGTGCTCTCCGTGTCACGCAAGCGTGAGGGATCCCCGCTGTAGGGTTTGCAATATGTTCATGATTTGCTTATGGTGGGTGGTGTGAGTGACAGAAGCACATACCCGAGTAAGTAGGTTGTTTGCGTATGGGAATAAAGAGGACTTGATACTTTAATGCCATGGTTGGGTTTTACCTTAATGATCTTTAGTAGTTGCGGATGCTTGCTAGATTTCCAATCATAAGTGCATATGATCCAAGAAGATAAAGTATGTTAGCTTACGCCTCTCCCTCAAATAAAATTGCAATAGTGATTACCGGTCTAGTTATCGATTGCCTAGGGACAAATAACTTTCTTGTGTGACAACAAGCTCTCTACTAAAACTAACTTAGTTGTGTCTTCATCTAAAAATCCCCTACTTTTTATTCACGTGCTCTTTATTATCTTGCAAACCTATCCAACAACACCTACAAAGTACTTCTAGTTTCATACTTGTTCTAGGTAAAGCGAACGTCAAGCGTGCGTAGAGTTGTATCGTTGGTCGATAGAACTTGAGGGAAAATTTGTTCTACCTTTAGCTCCTCGTTGGGTTCGACACTCTTACTTATCGAAAGAGGCTACAATTGATCCCTATACTTGTGGGTTATCACGACCTTTTTCTGGCACCGTTGCCGGGGAGCAATAGCGTGGGGTGAATATTCTCGTGTGTGCTTGTTTGCTTTATCACTAAGTAATTTTTATTTTCTGTTCTAAGTTGTTCTCTATCTTCAGTTATGGATATGGAACACGAAATACCAAAAACAATAGGTGTACTTGCTACTCATGGAGATGGGGAACCTCCTAAAACCCTCGATGCTCATTATGTGAAAGATATTATGTACTACTTTGATAATCCTGAGAAAATCCCATTCAACATTATAATGAGAGTAACGTTGGATCAACGTGAATACTTTCGGGATTATCGCTTGACTCAAAAAGGGAAACTATTATGGGATCAAATTTATATGTTGCATTGGTATGCTCGGCAACTATGCTTGAGATATGATTATCCTTGCTCTAGGATGAAGGCTCCACACCTTCCCTTTTCATGTGAATTTAATGATAATGAAACCTTAGCTTCTTATGCTAATGGTATATATGATTACTATGATGTGGAACAAATAGAAGAATTTGTTGCTTTTAAGGGTGCTTATGAAATTGAATCTATGTTTAAAGAGTTTGAAGATTTTGATGATGCTGTTTATAGACCTGAAAATTTAGCTATCCTGGAATATTGTTATGAGAATTATGAATACCATTACGAAATTAATGCGCTTATTAAGAAAGTCTCCGATGTCCAAGAAGAGACTAATATTTTGCAGGAATCTATGGAAGAAGAAGTTGAACGCCATAGAACATATGAGATGTTCGAAGAGCTAAAATTGGCATTTCAGGCTCATGCCCGTGTTGAGAGGTTGAGACCTATGACAAGACCTTTTCCTACAAGATGGAGGAGAATAGCTCAGCCAGTGAGCATGTGCTCAGAATGTCTGGGTACTTCAATCACTTGAATCAAGTGGGAGTTAATCTTCCAGATAAGAGAGTGATTGACAAAAGTTCTGCAGTCGCTACCACCAAGCTACTAGAGTTTCGTGATGAACTATAACATGCAAGGGAAGATAATCTCGGAGCTGTTCATCGTGCTTAAGGCCGTAAAGGTAGAAATCAAGAAGGAGCATCAAGTTTTGATGGTTAACAATAGCACTGGTTTCAAAGAAGGGCAAGGGCAAGAAGGGAAACTTCTTGAATGGCAAGCCAGTTGCCGCTCCAGTGAAGAAACCCAAGAACCCAAACCCGAGACAAAGCGCTTCTATTAGGGGAACGGTCATTGCTAGCGGAACTGCCTCAAATACTTGGTAGATAAGAAGGCTGTCAACTTCAACAAAAGTATATTTGATATATGTGTGTTATTGATGTGTACCTTACTAGTACTCCTAGTAGCACCTGGGTATTAGATACCGGTTCAGTTGCTAATATTGGTAACTCGAAACAAAAGCTACGGAATTAACGGAGAGTAGCTAAGGGCGAGGTGATGATGTGTGTTGGAAGTGTTTCCAAGGTTGATGTGATCACCATCGCACGCTCCCTCTACCTTCAAGATTGGTGTTGAACCTAGATAAATGTTGTTTGCATTGGTGTCTATGTTGAGCATGAACATGATTAGATTATGTTTATTGCAATACAGTTATTCATTTAAGTTAGAGAATAATGGTTATTCTGATTACATGAATAATACCTTCTATGGTCATGCACCCAATGTGAATGGTTATTGAATCCCGGTCGTAGTTATACACATGTTCATAACATTGATGCCAAAAGATGTAGAGTTGATAATGATAGTACCACTTTCATGTGGCACTGCCGCTTAGGTCATATTGGTGTAAAGCACATGAAAGAACCTCCATGCTAATGGACTTTTGAAGTCACTTGATTCTGAATCACTTGACACATGCGAACCATGCCTCTTTGGCAAGATGACTAAAACCCCATTCTTTGAAACAATGGAACGGGCAAGTGACTTGTTGGAAATCTTACATGCTGATGTGTGCGGTCCGATGAGTGTTGAGCACGCAGCGGATATCGTTATTTTCTCACCTTCACTGGTGAATTGAATAAATATGGGTATATTTACTTAATGAAGCATAAGTCTGAAATGTCTGAAAAGTTCAAGCAATTTCAGAGTGAAGTTGAGAATCATCGTAACAAGAAGATCAAGTTCCTTCGATCTGATCAAGGGAAAGTTTCTGAGTTATGAGTTTGGTAACCACTAAAGACAAGGTGGAATCGTTTCACAGTTGACGCGGCCTGGAATACCATAGCATGATGGTGTGTCTGAACATCATAATCGAACCTTATTGGATATGGTGTATGATATCTCTTGCCAATCTACCGCTATTTTTGGGGGTTATGCATTAAAGACAATTACATTCACTTTAAATAGGGCACCATCTAAGTCCATGGAGACGACACCGTATGAACTATGGTTTGGCAAGAAACCAAAGTTGTTGTTTCTTAAGGTTTGGGGCTACAATGCTTATGTTGATAGGCTTTGGTCGAAAAAGCTCGAATCCAAAGCGGAAAATTGTATCTTCATAGAATACCCAAACAAGACGATTGGGTATACCTTCTATCTCAGATCTGAGGGGAAAGTGTTTGTGGCTAAAAACAGGTCCTTTCCCGAGAAAGAGTTTCTCTCGAAAGAATTGAGTGGGAGGAAGATAGAACTTGATGAGGTTGTAGAACCTTCACTTCAACCAAAGAGTAGCGCAACACAGAAAGATGTTTTTGTGGCAACTATGTCAGTTGAAGAGAAAGCTAATGATGATGATCATGAAGCTTCAGATCAAATTACTATCGAACCTCGTAGGTCGACAAGGGTGTGTACAACTTCTCAGTGGTAGCCCTGTCTTAAAGGTCATGTTGTTGGACAACGATGAACCTATGAGCTATGAAGAAGCGATGGTGGGCCCGGATTCAAACAAATGGCTAGAAGCCATGAAATCCGAGATAGGATCCATGTATGAGAACAAAGTATGGACTTTGGTGGACCTGCCCGATGAACGGCAAGGCATTGAGAATAAATGGATCTTTAAGAAGAAGACAAACGCTGATGGTAATTAATGTCACCATTTGTGAAGCTTGACTTGTCTCAAAGAAGTTTCCGACAAGTTCAAGGAGTTGACTGTGATGAGACTCTCTCAATTATAGAAATTCTAAAGTCTGTTAGAACTATGTTAGCAGTTGCTGCATTTTCATTTACGAAATCAGGCAGATGGATGTCAAAACAAAGTTTCCTTGACGGTTTCCATGAGGAAAGGTTGTATGTGATGCAACCAAAAGGATTTTGTCAATCCTAAGGATGCTGAAAGGTATGAAAACTCCAGCGATCCTTCTATGGACTAGAGCAAGCATCTCGGAGTTGGAACATACGCTTTGATGAGGCGATCAAAGCATTTGGGTTTATACAAAGTTTGAAAGAAACTTGTATTTGCAAGAAAGTGAGTGGGAGCACTACAACATTTCTGATAGGTATATATGGATGACATATTGTTGATCGGAAATGATGTAGAATTTCTAGAAAGCATAAAGGGTTGTTTGAATGGAGTTTTTCAAAGGAAGACCTGTGTAAAACTGCTTACATGTTGGGTATCAAGATCTATAGAGATAGATCAAGACGCCTGATAAGACTTTCACAGAGCACATACCTTGACATGATCTTGAAGGAGTTCAAGATGGATCATTCAAAGAAGGAGTTCTTGCCTGAGTTATGAGGTGTGAAGTTAAGACTTGAAGCTCGACCACGGCAGAAGTACGAGAAAGGACGAAAGTCGTCCCCTATGCCTTAGCCATAGGCGCTATACGATATGCCATGCTGTGTACCGCGATGTGCCTTGCCACGTGTTTGGCAAGGGGGTACAATAGTGATCCAGGAGTGGATCATTGGACAATGGTCAAAATTTTCCTTAGGAATAAGGAAATGTTTCTCATTTATGGAGGTGATAAAGAGTTCGGCGTAAAGGGTTACGTTGATGCAAGCTTTAACACCTACCCGGATGACTCTGAGTAGCAAACCGGATACATATAGTGGAGCAACCATTTGGAATAGCTCCAAGTTGAGCATAGTAGCAACATCTACAATATGAAATCGAGATTTGCAAAGAACACACATATCTGAATGTTGCAGACCCATTGACTGACACTTCTCTCGTAAGCATAACATGATCAAACCCTAGAACTCATTGAGTGTTAATCACATGGTAATGTGAACTAGATTATTGACTCTAGTAAACTCTTGGGTGTTAATCACATGGCGATGTGAACTAGATTATTGACTCTAGTAAACTCTTCGGGTGTTAGTCACATGGCGATGTGAACTATGAGTGTTAATCACATAACGATGTGAACTAGATTATTGACTCTAGTAAACTCTTCGGGTGTTAGTCACATGGCGATGTGAACTATGAGTGTTAATCACATAATGATGTGAACTAGATTATTGACTCTAGTGCAAGTGGGAGACTGTTGGAAATATGCCCTAGAGGCAATAATAAAATGGTTATTGTTATATTTCCTTGTTCATGATAATTGTCTATTGTTCATGCTATAATTGTATTAATAGGAAACCGTAATAAATGTGTGAATACATAGATCGTAATATGTACCTAGTAAGCCTCTAGTTGACTAGCTCGTTGGTCAATAGATGATCATGGTTTCCTGACCATGGACATTGGATGTCATTGATAACAGGATCACATCATTAGGAGAATGATGTGATGGACAAGACCCAATCTTAAGCGTAGCACAAGATCGTGTAGTTCGTTTGCTAAAGCTTTTCTAATGTCAAGTATCATTTCCTTAGACCATGAGATTGTGCAACTCGCGGATACCGTAGGAATGCTTTGGTTATACCAAACGTCACAACGTAACTGGGTGGCTTTAAAGGTGCACTACAGGTATCTCCAAAAGTGTCTGTTGGGTTGGCACAAATCGAGACTGGGATTTGTCACTCCGTATGACGAAGAGGTATCTCTGGGCCCACTCGGTAATGCATCATCATAATGAGCTCAATGTGACTAAGGAGTTGGTCACAGGATCATGCGTTATGGAACGAGTAAAGAGACTTTCCGGTAACGAGATTGAACGAGGTATGGGGATATTGGCGATCGAATCTCGGGCAAGTAACATACCGATAGGCAAAGGGAATTGCATACGGGATTGATTGAATCCTTGACATTGTGGTTCATCCGATGAGATCATCGTGGAACATGTAGGAGCCAACATGGGTATCCAGATCCGCTGTTGGTTATTGGCTGGTGATGTCTCGGTCATGTCTACATGGTTCCCGAACCCGTAGGGTCTACACACTTAAGGTTCGGTGACGCTAGAGTTGTCATGGGAAATAGTATGTGGTTACCGAAGGTTGTTCGGAGTCCCGGATGAGATCCCGGATGTCACGAGGAGTTCCGGAATGGTCTGGAGGTG
Source organism: Triticum urartu (assembly GCF_003073215.2). Taxonomy (NCBI): domain Eukaryota; kingdom Viridiplantae; phylum Streptophyta; class Magnoliopsida; order Poales; family Poaceae; genus Triticum; species Triticum urartu. The sequence continues at coordinate 72,838,377 of NC_053027.1, read as the reverse complement.
AAGATTTATATATGGGAAGTCCTCATACGGTCACCAGAACTGTTCGGGGTTTGCAGGTATTGTACCGGGACCAACGAAAGGGTTCCGGGGGTCCACCGGGAGGGTCCACCTACCCCAGAGGGCCCTATGGGATTTATGTGGAGGGTAACCAAACCCTAAGTGGGCTGGACGCCATTCCCCCCTAGGGCCCATGCGCCTAGGGTTGAGGGGAAACCCTAAAGGGGGCGCCCGCCTTGGCTTGGGGGGCAAGTTTCCCCTCCCTGGCCGCCGCCCCTCCCCTAGATGGGATATGGGGGGGGGCTCCCTTGACCCTATATATAGTGAGGGAGAGAGAGGGCAGAAACACCCTTCCCCTGGCGCAGCCCTTCCCCCTCTCCTACACCTCCTCCTCCTCCGTAGCGCTTGGCGAAGCCCTGCCGGAGAACCACGAGCTCCATCACCACCACACTGTCGTGCTGTCGCAGTTCTCCCTCAACTTCTCCTCTCCCCTTGACGGATCAAGAAGGAGGAGACGTTCCCGGGATGTACGTGTGTTGAACGCGGAGGCGCCGTTGTTCGATGCTTAGATCGTAATTGGCCGCGATCTAAATCGCTGCGTGTACGACTCCACCAACCGCGTTCTTGTAACTCTTCGCTTAGCGATCTTCAAGGGTATGAAGATGCACTCCCTCTCTCTCGTTGCTAGTATCTCCTAGATTGATCTTGGTGACACATAGGAATTTTTTGAATTATTGCTACGTTACCCAACACATGGCATTTCCATAGCCATCCCGAGATATATTGCCATGCAACTTCCATCATCATCATATACATGACTTGAGCATTCATTGTCATATTGCTTTGTATGGTTGTAAGATAGCTAGCATGATGTTTTCATGGCTTGTTCGTTTTTTTGATGTCATTGCTATGCTAGATTATTGCACATCCCAGTACACCGCCAGAGGCATTCATATAGAGTCATATCTTTGTTCTAGTATCGAGTTGTAAGTATATAAAAGTGTGATGATCATCATTATTAGAGCATTGCCCAAAGAAAAAAAAGAGAGGCCAAAGAAGCCTAAATAAAAAAGGGGGCCAAAGAAGCCCGCCAAAAAAAAGAAAAAGAAAAAAGAAGAAAAAGGGGCAATGTTACTATCCTTTTACCACACTTGTGCTTCAAAGTAGCACCATGTTATTCATATAGAGAGTCTCTTGAGTTATCACTTTCATATACTAGTATATTCCTACGATGGGCTTCCTCAAATGCCCTAGGTCTTCATGAGCAAGCAAGTTGGATGCACACCCACTTAGTTTTAGTTTGAGCTGTCATACACTTATAGCTCTTAGTGCATCCGTTGCATGGCAATCCCTACTCCTTGCATTGACATCAATTTATGGGCATCTCCATAGCCCGCTGATTAGCCGCGTCGATGTGAGACTTTCTCCTTTTTGTCTTCTCCACACAACCTCCACCATCATATTCTATTCCACCTATAGTGCTATGTCCATGGCTCACGCTCATGTATTGCGTGAAAGTTGAAAAGGTTTGAGAACGTCAAAGGTATGAAACAATTGCTTGGCTTGTCATCGGGGTTGTGCATGATTTGAATGCTTTGTGTGGTGAAGATGGAGCATAGCCAGACCATATGATTTTGTAGGGATAACTTTCTTTGGCCATGTTATTTTGAAAAGACATGATTACTTTATTAGTATGCTTGAAGAATTATTGTCTTAATGTCAAATGATAGACTATTGCTTTGAATCACTCGTGTCTTAATATTCATGCTATGATTATATTACATGATCAAGATTATGCTAGGTAGCATTCCACATCAAAAATTATCTTTTTTATAATTTACCTACCCGAGGACGAGCAGGAATTAAGCTTGGGGATGCTGATACGTCTCCGTCGTATCTATAATTTTTGATTGTTCCATGCCAATATTATACAACTTTCATATACTTTTGGCAACTTTTTATACTATTTTGGGACTAACATATTGATCCAGTGCCCAGTGCCAGTTCTTGTTTATTGCATGTTTTTTGTTTCGCAGAAAATCCATATCAAACGGAGTCCAAACAGGATAAAAACTTACGAAGATTTTTTGGAATATATGTGATTTTTGGGAAGAAGAATCAACGTGAGACGATGCCCGAGGGGGCCACGAGGCAGGGGGCGCGCCCTAGGCCCTCGTGACCACCCCATAAGGTGGTTGGTTCCCTTCTTTCGCCGCAATAAAGCTAATATCTGGATAAAAATCGTGTCCAAAATTCAGCCTAATCGGAGTTACGGATCTCCGTGAATTTAAGAAACGGTGAAAGGGCAGGATCTGGGAACGCAAAAACAGAGAGAGAGAGACAGAGAGACAGATCCAATCTTGGAGGGGCTCTCGCCCCTCCCATGCCATGGAGGCCATGGACCAGAGGGGAAACCCTTCTCCCATCTAGGGAGAAGGTCAAGGAAGAAGAAGAATAAGGGGGGCTCTCTCCCCTCTCTCCCGGTGGCGCCGGAACGCCGCCGGGGCCATCATCATCACCACAATCTACACCAACAACTTCACCTCCATCATCACCAACTCTTCCCCCCTCTATGCAGCGGTGTAACTCCTCTTTTACCCGCTGTAATCTCTACTTAAACATGGTGCTCAATTCTATATATTATTTCCCAATGATGTATGGCTATCCTATGATGTTTGAGTAGATCTGTTTTGTCCTATGGGTTAATTGATGATCATGATTGGTTTGAGTTGCATATTTTATTATTGGTGCTATCCTATGGTGCTCTCAGTGTCGCGCAAGCATGGGGATCTCCGCTGTAGGGTTTGCAATATGCTTAGGATTTGCTTATGGTGGGTGGTGTGAGTGACAGAAGCACAGACCCGAGTAAGTAGGTTGTTTGCGTATGGGAATAAAGAGGACTTGATACTTTAATGCTATGGTTGGGTTTTACCTTAATGATCTTTAGTAGTTGCGGATGCTTGCTAGAGTTCCAATCATAAGTGCATATGATCCTAGAAGAGAAAGTATGTTAGCTTACGCCTCTCCCTCAAATAAAATTGCAATAGTGATTACCGGTCTAGTTATCGATTGCCTAGGGACAAATAACTTTCTTGTGTGACAACAAGCTCTCTACTAAAACTAACTTAGTTATGTCTTCATCTAAACATCCCATTCTTTTTATTTACGTGCTCTTTATCATCTTGCAAACCTATCCAACAACACCTACAAAGTACTTCTAGTTTCATACTTGTTGTAGGTAAAGCGAATGTCAAGCGTGCGTAGAGTTGTATCGGTGGTCGATAGAACTTGAGGGAATATTTGTTCTACCTTTAGCTCCTTGTCGGGTTCGACACTCTTACTTATCAAAAGAGGCTACAATTGATCCCCTATACTTGTGGGTTATCAAGTACAAACGGTATTGTAATGCTTGAAACAAGGCCTAGAGTTCATACTTTCACTAGTGCAATCTCTCAACAGTGCTAACATAATCGAATCATATAGCAATCCCTCAACGCACGACAAAGAATCACTCCGAAGTTCTTCTCTAGCTGAGAACATAAGACGACATTGTTGTAGGGTACGAAACCACGTCAAATTTATCTTTTCCGATCAATCTATTGAGCCATCCCTATAAGTGTCACAAACAACCCTAGAGTTCGTACTAAAATAACACCATATGGTATGCATCAATCAACTCTATGTCACCACAAATATCCATGAGTTGATTAGTCGATATGCATCAAACAACTTTAGATTCATAACATTTAATCCAACACAAAGAACTTCAAAGAGTACCACAAGGTTTCTACAGGAGATAGAAGGACAAAAACATGTATCAACTCCTATGCATAGATTACCCCAATGTCACGATAATTCACAAGTTTAATACCAAAATACATATCAAGTAAACCAATAGAGCATCCCATTATCACCACAGGTATTCATATGAAAGACATACAACAAGTGTTCTCGAATCCAAAAAGTATTCAATCTGATAACAGTGAAACCTCAAAGGTAAAAAACTCAATTCGTCACAACAAGATAGAGAGGGAGAAACACCATATGATCCAACTATATTAGCAAAGTTCGCGATACATACCCTCAACCCCGAGGGTGAACTACTCCCTCCTCGTCATGGTGGCCGCCGGGATGATGAAGATGGCCTCCTGTGATGATTTCCCTTTCTGGCAGGGTGCCGGAACATGGCTCTAGATGGGGTCTCTTCCGAACAGAGGCTTGCGGTGGCGGAGCGAAAGTTCTAGGTTAACTTTCGGGGTTTTCCCTATTTGTAAGAATTTTCAGAGTTGGAAACATGCAAAGAGATGCCATAGGGGGCCCATAAGGTATCTTGGCACGACCACCCCTGGTCGCACCCAAGTACCTTATCACCTCCTCGTGGCTCTTCTGGTACTCTGTCGAAGCTTCGGGGATCTCTTATGTTCCAAAAAAATCATCAAAAAGTTTCATCGTGTTTGGACTACATTTGGTATAGATTTTCTAGAAAACCAAAAACAAGCAGGAAACAGCAACTGGCACTAGGCCCTAGTTTAATATGTTAGTCCATGAAAATCATAAAAATTCATATAAAAGTGCACCAAAACCATATAAATTATTGCTAACATGGCATAAATACTTCATAAATTATATATACGTTAGAGACGTATCAGCAGGCGGAGGGGAGGCGAATCCACAGACTCGTCGGCAGAGATCGAAGGGAAGAAGTCTTTCCCTAGTCGCCATGGAAGAGGGGAAAGAAAAACATATGGTGTGACATTGCAATGATATTTCCTTTGTAGTTGGTTTCTCCATCCACTCCTCTTACCTCCCACTTTGTGCGGGCCTAAGATTAGGTATTGATGACCCACAAGTATAGGGGATAAATCGTAGTCCTTTCGATAAGTAAGAGTGTCGAACCCAACGAGGAGTAGAAGGAAATGAAAAGTGGTTTTCAGTAAGGTAATGTCTGCAGGCACTGAAATTGTAAGTAACAGATAATTTGGTAGTAGGATAATTTGTAACAAGCATGTAACGGTAACAACAAATAATATACAGCAAGATAGCCCAATCCCTTTGTGGCAAAGGACATGCCAAAATGGTTTCTTATAATAAGCAAAGTGTTCTTGAGGGCACACATGAATTTTATCTAGTCAGTTTCACCATGTTGACTTGATTTGTGTTCACTACTTTGATAATTTGATATGTGGGTGGATCGGTGGTTAGGTGCTGTTCTTACTTGAACAAACCTCCCACTTATGATTAACCCCCTCGCAAGCATCCGCAACTACGAGAAAAGTATTAAGATAGAATCTAACCGTAGCATTAAACTTTTGTATCCAAATCGGTCCCTTACGAAGTAGCGCATAAACTAGGTTTAAGCTTCTATCACTCTAGCAACCCATCATCTAATAACTACTCCGCAATGCATTCCCTTAGGCCCAAATATGGTGAAGTGTCATGTAGTCGACGTTCACATGACACCACTAAGGGGATCACAACATACATATTATCAAAATATCGAACACATATCAAGTTCACATGATTACTTGCAACATGACTTCTCCCGTGACCTCAAGAACAAAAGTAACTACTTACAAGTGATAAACATGTTCATGATCAGAGGGGTATTAAATAGCATAATGGATCTGAACATATAATCTTCCACTAAATAAACCATATAGTGATCAACTACAAGATGTAATCAACACTACTAGTCGCCCACGGGTACCAATCTGAGGTTTCGGTACAAAGATTGAACACAATAGATGAACTAGGGTTTGAGAGGAGATGGTGCTGGTGAAGATGTTGATGAAGATTGGCCTCCCCAAGATGAGAGGTGATACATCCATTTTGCATCATGTTTTATTGCTATTATTATAATGTTTTTATCCATAATAATGCTTTTTGGAGTAAATCTAATGCCTTTTCTCTCATAATTTGTAAGCAAAACACCAAGAGGGAGAATTCCGGCAGCTGGAAATCTGGACCTGGAAAAGCTACATCAGGCCACCTATCCTGCACAACTCCAGATAAGCTGAAACTTCACAGAGATTTTTTATGGATTATTTAATAAATATTGGAGCCAATAAACACCGGAGGGGGCCACTAGGTGGGCACAACCCACATGGGCGCACCAGGCCCCCCAGGTGCGCCCTGGTGGGTTGTGGCCTCCTCGGCCACCTCTGGTGCCATCTTTTGGTATATAAGTCATTTTGACCTAGAAAAAAAGAGGGAGGCTTTCGGGACGGAGCGCCGCCGTCTCGAGGCGGAACTTGGGCAGGAGCACTTTTGCCCTCCGACGGAGCGATTCCACCAGGGGAACTTCCCTCCCGAAGGGGGAAAACATCGTCATCATCATCACCAACAACTCTCCATCTTGGGGAGGGTAATATCCATCAACATCTTCAACAACACCATCTCATCTCAAACCCTAGGTCATCTCTTGTATTCAATCTTGTTACCGGAACTATAGATTGGTGCTTGTGGGGAACCCAAGCATATGAAAATGCAAAGTTATTCAAAGAAAAAGTTAAAAGATGGCATGACAAAAGAATCCAAAAGTGTGAGTTTAAAGTTGAAGAATATGTTCTGTTGTACAACTCTCGTTTTAGATTTTTTGCAGGGAAGATCCTCTCGAAATGGGAAGGCCCATATGTCATCGAGGAGGCTTACCAGTCTGGTGGCATCAAAATAAATAATTCCGAAGGTAATAACCCGAAGGTTGTCGATGGGCAACGAATAAAGCATTATATCTTAGGTACGCCTATTAATGCTAAAAGTAATATTATCCAAACCATGACACCGGAAGAACACATAGAAGAGTCCTTCCGGAACACTCCAGAATCGTGAAAATAAGGAGGTACGTGATACGGTAAGTAAATGGACTCCGAAAAATCCGCAATTTTTTTTCCAGTTTTGGAATATTTTAGAATTTTGGAAATAAAGAAACTCCCAGGAAGCGTCCCCTGGTGGGCACAAGACACCAGGGCGCGCCAGGCAGCCTGGCGTGCCCAGGTGGGTTGTGCTCACCTGGGACACCTTCCGTACTTTGTTTTTCTTCCATGTACTTGTCCTCCAAGATAAAAAAATCTGTATATACTTCCCGAACCTGTTGATCACCGCATCGCAAAGAAATCCCCTGTTCTCTTTTCTTGTTGTCTCTGGTCAGATTTATCAAGCCAGGCATCATGTCTTCTTGCTCCTCCAACAACATGGAAGAAGATGCTTGGCTGATGAAGATCGAGACAAAGAGGGAGGAGCCCACGGACGTCGTCAAGGCAGACAAGGGCAAGGAAGCTACCATAGATCCACCCCCGGTGGCAGCACAAGCATCGCTGGCCGAGGAGGAGGAAGATATCCTTAAACCCTACCTTACTCACCTTACTGCTGCTAAGGTTGAAGCTTTTCATGTCATTGAAATAGTTCGCATATAGAATAAGTATATTACTCGTGAAAATATTCTGCATCAAGAGCATATCACCCATCTCCGAAGTGTCATCCGTCGGTTGGAGAACATCTTCATCCTTAAGGATAGGATCGCTTCTTCACCACCATCATCTTCTTCACCACCAAAGGAGAACTGAGTATCGGGTATGGGCACTCCCCTTGGCTTCCGCCAAGCTTGGGGGAGGTGCCCCAGTATCGTATCATCCGACTATCTTTTTGCTTTTACTTATCTTAGTTCGATCTTTTGCTTTTAGGTGAAATAAAAGTTTAGTTATATCCTTTCTTCCTTGAGAGTTTTCTTAGTGATCTATCCTTGTAATCGTGCACAAGTTATATAATAAAGTTAGTTTGAGTTTTTGCTTTCTTTGCTTTCATGTTGCAAATAAAGAAAATAAATAAAGAAAGGAAATAAATAGAGAAAATATTATATACTAATCCTATGGTAGGTGATAGCACCACATAAGGAAAAGTATAAGTAGAAAATTTTATTAGAGAATGACAAACATAGCCTTAGTCAATGATGCAACTCATGAAAGAATTAATAAGGGAAGAGAAGATTCACATATAAATATACTATCCTAGAAATCTTTTGTGATTGTGAGCCCTCATCAAAATATTATATGCCAAAATTCTTGACATTGGACAAGGAAGACTACTTAATGGTTTATGTTTGTTTATATTCACATAGAAGTCATATTGTCATAGATCCTTCAACATGTGATGCTTGCCCCTATCTTTGTTAGCCAAAAATTCCGTACTAAGTAGAGATACTACTTGTGCATCCAAAAACCCTTAAACCCAAATCTTTTTCAAGTGTCCACCATACCTACCTAGGGATTGAGCAAGATCCCTCAAGTAAGTTGTCATCGGTGCAAAAAGGCAATAGAAATTGCTTCTAAATGTGTGAGATCATTTAGTGTAAGAGAAAATTGAGTGTTGTATGAACTTGGATGACAAAGAATAAAAGCGACAGACTGCATAATAAAGGTTGTCATCTTAAGGAGCAATACAACATGACGTTCTCTTGCACTAAGGGATTAAGCATGCAAACAAATAAGCGCATGGCAACCTCTGCTTCCCTCTGCGAAGGGCCTATCTTTTACTTTTATGAAAGAGTCAAAGTTTTCATTCTATTCCTTTTTATTTTCTCTTTTGGCAAGAATCATGTGGTGAGGAAAGATCTAGGCACATATGTCCAGTTGAATATAGACAGCATGAGTTATTATTGTTGACATCACCCTTGAGGTGAGTATGTTGGGAGGCGAAACTATAAGCCCCTATCTTTCTATGTGTCCGGTTGAAACGTTTTGCTCATGGGTACGAGGTGAGTGTTAGAAATCATAGAAGACCATATGGTGGTTGAGTATGTGAACTTGCCTAAAGGCTCCAACATGCGGCTCTTCCTGAAAAGATGATGAATTGTAGTTGCAAAGTTGACTAAGAACATAGTTTGTTGGTTTCTAATAGACTTTTTGCTTTATACTTTGATTGTGTGATGAACTGTTACTTATTCATAGGAAGTATATGATGCAAGTTCTATGATAAAAGTCCTATATTAAATTTTGTTGCTGTTATAATAATCAACATGATGCTCCTATGTCCATATTTTGTTTTTATCAACACCTCTTTCTCTCAAAGCATGTGGACATGTTTTTCGATTTCAGTTTTCGCTTGAGGACAAGCGAGGTCTAAGCTTCGGGGAGTTGATACGTCCATTTTGCATCATGTTTTCTTGCTGTTATTTATAATGTTTTTATCTATAATAATGCTTTTTGGGGTATGCCGGTGTCAAAACCGGCGGATCTCGGGTAGGGGGTCCCGAACTGTGCATCTAAGGTGGATGGTAACAGGAGGCAGGGGACACGATGTTTACCCAGGTTCGGGCCCTCTTAATGGAGGTAATACCCTACGTCCTGCTTGATTGATCTTGATGATATGAGTATTACAAGAGTTGATCTACCACAAGATCGTAGAGGCTAAACCCTAGAAGCTAGACTATGGTATGATTGTTGTTGTCCTACAGACTAAACCCTACGGTTTATATAGACACCGGAGGGGGCTAGGGTTACACAGAGTCGGTTACAAGGGAGGAGATCTACATATCCATATTGCCAAGCTTTCCTTCCACGCCAAGAAAAGTCCCATCCGGACACGGGACGAAGTCTTCAATCTTGTATCTTCATAGTCCAACAGTCCGGGCAAAGGATATAGTCCGGCTGTCCGGAGACCCCTTAATCCAGGGCTCCCTCAGTAGCCCCTGAACCAGGCTTCAATGATGATGAGTCCGGCGTGCAGATTTGTCTTCGTCATGCAAGGCGGGTTCCTCCTCCGAATACACCATAGAAGATCTTGAACACGAGGATAGTGTCCGACTCTGCAAAATAAGTTCCACATACCAACGTAGAGAGAATAATATTTCCACAAATCTAATCTATTGACACGTTTAGCAACATGACATCATGTCATGGCCCGGTCATTATTCGAACCATTTTTCTCAACCAGCACTGCACATATCGTGAGGCGATTTTCTTGACACGTCTTGTGAAAGCAAAGATCGTGTCCCCCTTATTACGGGATTCTCATCAATACGGATGTAGGTAACCCAACCGCACCATCAATTATGGCGCTTGGGGAATAAGAAGTTTTACCAGGTGAGTGGGGAGGCGCACCGCCTCTTCTGCCCTTATAAAGGGACAAGGATTCACTCTTTTCACCCACGCCTTCTTCCCGATTCATTCCCTTCTGCTCAGGCTCCAGCGCCCAAGCGTTCACCTTCTCTGCCCACAAAAGGCCTTCCAAAGATGTCCGGATCCGGAGCAGGAGGCAAATTGATGGCCTCTACCGTCCGAGAGAAGGATATCAAAAAGCTTTGGGAGGCCGGGTATCTGGCCAAGAAAATCAGCCAGCGTCTCCCGACGGCGGGACAGATCGTCCCCACTCCGGAACCCCACGAGAGGGTTGTATTCCTCCCTCACTTTGTCCGTGGGCTAGGGTTTCCCCTCCACCCGTTCGTTCGTGGCATCATGTACTATTATGGGATCGATCTTCACGATCTGTACCCTAATTCCTTCCTCAATATATCGACATTCATTGTCGTGTGCGAGGCTTTCCTCCACATTTTGCCGCACTTCGGTTTATGGCTGAAGGTTTTTAATGTGAAGCCCAAGGTGGTGGGTGGCGAGCACGTCGAGTGCGGGGGCGCTATCATGAGCAAGATGCCTAACGTCATATGGCCAACGGGAACCTTTAATGATTCTGTCAAGGAGTGGCAACAATAGTGGTTTTACATCACTGAGCCGTGCGGCAAGGAATGGGCCGCATCGCCCGAGTTTCGATCCGGCGCCCCTCTGCGGCTTACATCCTGGGTCAAGAAAGGCCTGGAATGGTCCTCGTCCGACGAACTGTCGGTGCTCCAGACGCGCGTTAAAGATATGGGATATAAGAACATTGAACTTGTCAACATAGTCCAGGTGATGTTAGTCCGCCGGATACTGCCTTGTCAACACCGGAATTGCAATCTATGGGAATTCGATCCATCCAGGAACCAAACCTTGCGAGTGTTCTTCTGCTCCTCGCACAAGGACATTTGGGAGGTGCTTTTCAAGTCCATCAAATCATGGTCGGACTCCGCCGAAGACCGCGGGTACTGATACGTCTCCAACATATCTACTTTTCCAAACACTTTTGCCCTTGTTTTGGACTCTAACTTGCACGATTTTAATGGAACTAACCCAGACTGACGCTGTTTTTAGCAGAATTACCATGGTGTTATTTATGTGCAGGAGCAAATGTTCTCGGAATGACCTGAAACTTCACGGAGACACTTTTTAGAAAATAAGAAAAATAACTGCCAAAGATGAAGGCCAGGGGGCCCACCGTCTTGCCACGAGGGTGGGGGGCATGCCTGCCCCCCTAGGGCGCGCCCCTACCTCGCGGGCCCCCTGTTGCCTCTCCGACTCCAACTCCACCTCCATATATTGAGTTTCGGGGAGAAAAAAAATCAGAGAGAAGAAATCATCGCGTTTTACGATACGGAGCCGCCGCCAAGCCCTAAAACCTCTCGGGAGGGCTGATCTGGAGTCCGTTCGGGGCTCCGGAGAGGGGAATCCGTCGCCATCGTCATCATCAACCATCCTCCATCACCAATTTCATGATGCTCACCGCCGTGCGTGAGTAATTCCATCGTAGGCTTGCTGGACGGTGATGGGTTGGATGGGATCTATCATGTAATCGAGTTAGTTTTGTTAGGGTTTGATCCCTAGTGTCCACTATGTTCTGAGATTGATGTTGCTATGACTTTGCTATGCTTAATGCTTGTCACTAGGGCCCGAGTGCCATGATTTCAGATCTGAACCTATTATGTTTTCATCAATATATGAGTGTTCTTGATCCTATCTTGCAAGTCTATAGTCAACCTATTATGTGTTATGATCCGTTAACCCCGAAGTGACAATAATCGGGATACTTACCGGTGATGACCGTAGTTTGAGGAGTTCATGTATTCACTATGTGTTAATGCTTTGTTCCGGTTCTCTATTAAAAGGAGGCCTTAATATCCCTTAGTTTCTGTAAGGACCCTGTCGCACGAGGTGGACATATGCCAACGGGTGGCTTATCTTTGTGGGAACCAGTAAGACATCGCCGGTGCCTGGAAGCGGGATGAGGCGAAGACATGCACGCCGGCGGATCTTACCCAGCTTCGGGGCTCTCCGTGGAGATAACACCCCTACTGCTGCTCTGCGGGGTCTCCGCATGCTCACTCGATGAATCAAGTAGCTACACAACGCTCCTTGAGCTGTTTTGGGGGGAGGAGGAAGAAAGGGCACGGCTAGCCTGCTTCTTCTCCTTGTATGGTGTCTAGAACTAGCAGGGGGTCGAACCCTTTGCATGGGTGCCCCGGGGGGTTTATATAAGCCTACCCCCCGAGGGTACAATGGTAATCCGGCTGGGCGTGGGCCCAGCCGTCTGTGACTGCGCTCGCCGGCTTCTGCGCCGGCTGCTGGGGCCCGCCGACTGGTGGGTCCCGCCGGCTGCCAACTCCTTGGTCACTGTGGCTTCATCTTGCTGACATGAGCTTCATCGTGGTAAGCGTGGCTACAGTACCGCCGCCTGCCGGGCGATCGCTGTAGCCTTACCGCGTCTTGTCTCCTTAATGGGGCGTCCTCTTCGAGGGAGGCGGCAGGCCGGCTGCGGGGAGCCGGCTCCGTCTTGGGCCGGCTGGTTGGAAGCGTGGCCGCCTTCGGCCGTCTCTCTACTTTAAGGGGCCCACCGCCTGTGGGCCACGCTGGCGGCCCGTCGTGGGTGACGCCAGGGTCAACATGGCAACAGTGCTGCGCCGGACGGGTCGTGCCTACCTCGTACGGCGCACTGTGCCAGGCGTGCCCCGGGATTCGGGGGTGGCAGGCTCTCCTGTAGCCACGCCCCGTCGCACCGCCATTAGGTGGGCGCAAACTTTGTGGGTACGGTCTTGACTGCTTTACGGGGAGCCGGCTCGAAGGAGTCGGCCTTCTCACAGCCGGCTTCTTGGAGTCGGCCCTCTCGTGAGGGCCAAAGTCGGACCGCCTTCCGAAAGCCGGCCTTGATCGTAGCCGGCTAGAGGAAGGCGGCCCCATGTCTTGGATTCTTGTGAGCCAGGCAGGCTCGCAACTTTTTCAGAAGTGCCGGGGGAAGCCGGCTAGGCTACCCATGGCTATTTACTCCGACAACCCCGCTGCCACGGGAGGGTAGGACAAAAGATGTCATGCAAGTTCTTTTCCATAAGCATGTATGACTATATTCGGAATACATGCCTACATTACATCAATGAACTGGAGCTAGTTCTGTGTCACCCTAGGTTATGACTGTTACATGATGAACCGCATCCGGCATAATTCTCCATCACCGATCCATTGCCTACGAGCTTTCCATATATTGTGCTTCGCTTATTTACTTTTCCGTTGCTATTGCTATCATCACTACAAAATACCAAAAACATTGCTTTTACTACTATTACCTTTTGCTACCGTTATCACCACTATCATATTACTTGCTACTAAACACTTTGCTGCAGATATTAAGTTCCCTGGTGTGGTTGAATTGACAATTCAGCTGCTAATACTCCCCTTGTGTCGAATCAATAAATTTGGGTTGAATACTCTACCCTCGAAAACTGTTGTGATCACCTATACTTGTGGGTTATCAAGACTATTTTCTGGCGCCGTTGCCGGGGAGCATAGCTCTATTCTTTGAGTCACTTGGGATATATATCTGCTTATCATTATGAAGAATTTGAGATATCCAAAAACCAAGATCTATCCCTCAACTACGAGGGGAGGTAAGGAACTGCCATCTAGCTCCACACTTGATTCACCTTCTGTTTTGAGTAAGCTTGCGACACCTACACCTGCTTCTGCTATTTGTTCTGATATGTCGCATGTTATTGATGATGCCACTTCTGCTATGCATGATACTTATGATGAAACTACCTCTATGCCTGATACATCTATGCCACTTAGTGATTTTCTTTATAAACAACTTGCTAGGGCTAGAGAAATTGAAAATATTGAATCTGATGATACTGATGAAAGTGATGATGAAGAACCACTTGCTATTCCTAAGGGTTATGTATTTGATCAAGATGCTTCTTTATCCATTCTAGCTTGCAAAAATAGAACTAAACTTAAAAGATTATTAGCTAATTAAATGGAGTAAGCAATCCCTAAATGATAGAATGAAACCTGACCCTGCTTTGGCTACTTCACCTATCTTTGTTACTGATAAGGATTATGAATTCTCTGTTGATCCTGATATAATTACTTTGGTTGAATCTGATCCTTTTCATGGTTATGAATCTGAAACTGTTGTGGCACATCTTACTAAATTAAATGATATAGCTACCCTGTTTACTAAAGATGAGAGAACTCGCTACTTTTATATCCTTAAAATATTTCCGTTCTCATTAAAGGGTGATGCTAAGATATGGTTTAATTCTCTTGATCCTGGTTGTGTGTGTAGTCCCTAGGACATGATTTATTACTTCTCTACTAAATATTTCCCCGCTCATAAGAAACAAGCTGCTTTAAGGGATATATATAATTTTGTGCAAATTGAAGAAGAGAGTCTCCCACAAGCTTGGGGGAGGCTTCTCCAATTACTTAATGCTTGGCATGATCATCCTCTTAAGAAAAATGAAATACTTGATATCTTTTATAATGGACTAACCGATGCCTCCAGAGATTACCTGGATAGTTGTGTTGGTTCTGTTTTCAAGGAAAGAACACCGGATGAAGCTGAAATTCTATTGAATAATATGTTGACAAATGAAAATAATTGGACACCTCTGGAGCAAATTCCTGAGCCTATTCCTAAACCAACTCCGAAGAAGAGAGGTATTCTATTTCTCAGTCCTGAAGATATGCAAGAGGCAAAGAAATCTATGAAAGAAAAAGGTATTAAAGCTGAAGATGTTAAGAATTTACCTCCTATTGAAGAAATACATGCTCTTAATTTACCGCCTGTTGAAGAAACAGATAATCCAAATCCTTTACCTATCGAAGAAAATCATGGTCTTGATAACCCGACAAAGGTATTAAAGGTAAATTCTCTCTATAGATATGATAAAGCTGTAATCCCATTTACTAAATTTGCTAGCCCATGCTTAGATGAGTTTGATAAATTTATGGCTAAGCAAGAAGATTTTAATGCTTATTTTGGTAGACAATTAAAATACAATTGAAATATTCTTGGACACTTGGGTGATTATATGGCTAATGTTAAAAGTGAAGTTAAACTTATTAGTAAACATGCTTCTATGGTTACCACTCAAGTAGAACAAGTACTTAAGGCTCAAAATGATTTGCTCAATGAATTGAATAGTAAAAATAATGATAATGCTGTTAGAGTTATGACTAGAGGTGGTAGAATGACTCAGGAACCTTTGTATCCTGAAGGCCATCCTAAGAGAATTGAACAAGATTCTCAAAGAAATAATTTAGATGCACCTAGTTCTTCTAAAAAGAAGAAAAAGAAAAATGATAGGACTTTGCATGCTTCTAGTGATCCTATTGTTGAAACACCTGAGAATCCAAATGATATTTCTATTTCTGACGCTGAAACACAACCTGGTAATCAACCTGAAACTAATGATAATGTTAATGATAATGTTCAAGATGATGCTCAACCTAGTAATGGTAATGACGTAGAAATTGAACCTGCTGTTGATCTCGATAACCCACAATCAAAGAATCAACGTTATGATAAGAAAGATTTTGTTGCTAGGAAACATGGTAAAGAAAGAGAGCCTTGGGTTCAGAAACCCATGCCTTTTCCTCCTAAACCATCCAAGAAAAAGGATGATGAGGATTTTGAGCGCTTTGCTAAAATGATTAGACCTATCTTTTTACGTATGCGATTAACTGATATGCTCAAAACCAATACTTATGCTAAGTATATGAAAGATATTATTACAAATAAGAGAAAGATACCGGAAGCTGAAATTTCCACCATGCTTGCTAATTATACTTTTAAGGGTGGAATACCAAAGAAACTTGGAGATCCTGGAGTACCCACTATACCATGCTCCATTAAAAGAAATTATGTTAAAACTGCTTTATGTGATCTTGGAGCCGGTGTTAGTGTTATGCCTCTCTCTTTATATAGTAGACTTGATTTGAATAAGTTGACACCTACTGAAATATCTTTGCAAATGGCTAATAAATCAACTGCTATACCTGTTGGTATTTGTGAGGATGTGCCTGTTGTAGTTGCAAATGTTAGTATTTTAACGGACTTTGTTATTCTTGATATTCCCGAGGACGATAGTTTAATGCCCTCGATGCGGCTATATCTCCCACGTGTTGAAGCACGACTTAGAGGCATAACCGCATTGAAAGCAATGTCGCAAGTGAGGTAATCTTCACAACAACCCATGTAATACATAAGGGAAAGAGATACATAGTTGGCTTACACTCGCCATGTCACACAAATAGCATAAATATCATTACATTCATCCAGATACACTCAAGGTCCGACTACGGAACCAAAATAAAGAACAACCCCAAAAGCGACAAAGTCCTCGATCGCCCCAACTGGGCACCACTACTGATCATCTGGAAAGGAAACATAGTATCGTCCTGAGTCCTCATCGAACTCCCACTTGAGCTCAGTCGAATCACCTGGAGCGGTATCATCGGTCCCTGCATCTGGTTTTGGAAGTAAACTGTGAGTCACGGGGACTCAGCAATCTCACACCCTCGCGATCAAGACTATTTAAGCTTATAGGAAGGGTAAAAGTATGAGGTGGAGCTGCAGCAAGCGACTAGCATATATGGTGGCTAACATACGCAAAAGAGAGTGAGAAGAGAAGGCAAAGGCACAGTCGAACAACTATGATCAAGAAGTGATCCTAGAACAACCTACGATCAAACATAACACGAGACCATGTTCTCTTCCCGGACTCCGCCGAAAAGAGACCATCACGGCCACACACTCAGTTGATTCATTTTAATTAAGGTAATCTTTAGGTTTTCTACAACCGGACATTAACAAATTCCCATCTGCCCATAACCGCGGGCATGGCTTTCGAAAGATAAAATCCCTGCAGGGGTGTCCCAACTTAGCCCATCACAAGCTCTCACGGTCAACGAAGGATATTCCTTCTCCCAAGACAATCCGATCAGACTCGAAATCCCGGTTACAAGACATCTCGACAATGGTAAAACTAAACCAACAAAGCCACCCGAATGTGCCGACAAATCCCGATAGGAGCTGCACATATCTCATTCTCAGGGCACACCGGATTGTCCAAGGTTCTGGTAGGCCAGCCCAGAGTTGCCCCTGGTGGCCACCGACAGCTGACAGGTTGGACCAACACTCAGAGGAGCATTGGCCCGGGGGTTTAAATAAAGATGACCCTTGAGTCCGTGGAACCCAAGGGAAAAAGAGGCTAGGTGGCGAATGGTAAAACCAATGTTGGGAATTGGTGGAGGAGTTTTATTCAAGGCGAACTGTCAAGGGGTTCCCATTATAACCCAACCATGTAAGGAACGCAAAATCAAGGAACATAACACCGGTATGACGGAAACTAGGGCGGCAAGAGTGGAACAAAACACCAGGCATAAGGCCGAGCCTTCCACACTTTACCAAGTGTATAGGTGCATTAAAATAGACAAGATATAGTAATGGTATCCCAACAATAAACATGTTCCAACAAGGAACAAACTCCAATCTTCACCTACAACTAGCAACGCTATAAGAGGGGTTGAGCAAAGCGGTAACGTAGCCAAACAATGGTTTGCTAGGACAAGGTGGGTTAGAGGTTTGACATGGCAATATGGGAGGCATGATAAGCAAGTGGTAGGTATCATAGCATAGGCATAGCAAAAGAGCGAGCGACTAGCAAGCAAAGATAGAAGTGATTTCGAGGGTATGGTCATCTTGCCTGCAAAGTTCTCCGAGTTGACGTTAGCTTGATCCTCGTAAACGTACTCAACGGGCTCCTCGATCGCGTACTCGTCTCCCGGCACTACCCAAGCAAGAACAACAAGAAAAAGGAGACACAATCAAGCACGTGCAATGCACAAACAACGTGATGCAAAACATGACATGATATGCGGGATGTGATATGCGATGCATATGCATGATTCGGAAAGGAATGATTGAACCTGGCCTCAAATTGGAAAACCAAGAGTGCCACTAAAAAGAGAAGTTGATTTCGGTCGAAATCGATATAAAGATCACCGGAGTCGGCTGCACGGTTTGGGAATGACAAGCAAAACAAATATGGCACCGATCTGCGATTAACAGC
Source organism: Triticum urartu (assembly GCF_003073215.2). Classification (NCBI taxonomy): domain Eukaryota; kingdom Viridiplantae; phylum Streptophyta; class Magnoliopsida; order Poales; family Poaceae; genus Triticum; species Triticum urartu. Next base: position 72,820,172 of record NC_053027.1, on the reverse strand, counting down.
ACGAGGCCATCTAAATGCATCAACAACAACATGCTACAACACTCTAACATGACACCAAAATACATGGCAGTGATCCACTCAAGATTCTTGACAAAAGATGAACACTGAGCTACGGCTAATTCACTCAATAGCAGGCTCAAACAAGCGTGGCAAAAGTGCAAAAGATTACAGGTTACAGACTTAGTGAAAATAACAAGTCAGGAATTTAACATCAGGAAGCAATGTTTAGAGCAAGGTAACTACATGCTACAGGAACATATCATGGCAAAGAAAGGCATGACATGAAGCAACTCAAAGCATGACATTTGGGAGGTGCTTTTCAAGTCCATCAAATCATGGTCGGACTCCGCCGAAGACCGCGGGTACTGATACGTCTCCAACATATCTACTTTTCCAAACACTTTTGCCCTTGTTTTGGACTCTAACTTCCACGATTTTAATGGAACTAACCCAGACTGACGCTGTTTTTAGCAGAATTACCATGGTGTTATTTATGTGCAGGAGCAAATGTTCTCGGAATGACCTGAAACTTCACGGAGACACTTTTTAGAAAATAAGAAAAATAACTGCCAAAGATGAAGGCCAGGGGCCCACCGTCTTGCCACGAGGGTGGGGGGCATGCCTGCCCCCCTAGGGCGCGCCCCTACCTCGCGGGCCCCCTGTTGCCTCTCCGACTCCAACTCCACCTCCATATATTGAGTTTCGGGGAGAAAAAAATGAGGGAGAAGAAATCATCGCGTTTTACGATACGGAGCCGCCGCCAAGCCCTAAAACCTCCCGGGAGGGCTGATCTGGAGTCCGTTCGGGGCTCCGGAGAGGGGAATCCGCCGCCATTGTTATCATCAACCATCCTCCATCACCAATTTCATGATGCTCACCGCCGTGCGTGAGTAATTCCATCGTAGGCTTGCTGGACGGTGATGGGTTGGATGGGATCTATCATGTAATCGAGTTACTTTTGTTAGGGTTTGATCCCTAGTGTCCACTATGTTATGAGATTGATGTTGCTATGACTTTGCCATGCTTAATGCTTGTCACTAGGGCCCGAGTGCCATAATTTCAGATCTGAACCTATTATGTTTTCATCAGTATACGAGTGTTCTTGATCCTATCTTGCAAGTCTATAGTCACCTATTATGTGTTATGATCCGTTAACCCCGAAGTGACACTAATCGGGATACTTACCGGTGATGACCGTAGTTTGAGGAGTTCATGTATTCACTATGTGTTAATGCTTTGTTCCGGTTCTCTATTAAAAGGAGGCCTTAATATCCCTTAGTTTCTGTAAGGACCCCTGTCGGGTGGTAGGTGCGACATATGCCAACGGGTGGCTTATCTTTGTGGGAACCAGTAAGACATCGCCGGTGCCTGGAAGCGGGATAAGGTGAGGACATGCACGCCGGCGGATCTTACCCAGCTTCGGGGCTCTCCGTGGAGATAACACCCCTACTGCTGCTCTGCGGGGTCTCCGCATGCTCACTCGATGAATCAAGTAGCTACACAACGCTCCTTGAGCTGTTTTGGGGGGAGGAGGAAGAAAGGGCACGGCTAGCCTGCTTCTTCTCCTTGTATAGTGTCTAGAACTAGCAGGGGGTCGAACCCTTTGCATGGGTGCCCCGGGGGGTTTATATAAGCCTACCCCCCGAGGGTACAATGGTAATCCGGCTGGGCGTGGGGCCCAGCCGTCTGTGACTGCGCTCGCCGGCTTCTGCGCCGGCTGCTGGGGCCCGCCGACTGGTGGGTCCCGCCGGCTGCCAACTCCTTGGTCACTGTGGCTTCATCTTGCTGACATGAGCTTCATCGTGGTAAGCGTGGCTACAGTACCGCCGCCTGCCGGGCGATCGCTGTAGCCTTACCGCGTCTTGTCTCCTTAATGGGGGGTCCTCTTCGAGGGAGGCGGCAGGCCGGCTGCGGGGAGCCGGCTCCGTCTTGGGCCGGCTGGTTGGAAGCGTGGCCGCCTTCGGCCGTCTCTCTACTTTAAGGGGCCCACCGCCTGTGGGCCACGCTGGCGGCCCGTCGTGGGTGACGCCAGGGTCAACATGGCAACAGTGCTGCGCCGGACGGGTCATGCCTACCTCGTACGGCGCACTGTGCCAGGCGTGCCCCGGGATTCGGGGGTGGCAGGCTCTCCTGTAGCCACGCCCCGTCGCACCGCCATTAGGTGGGCGCAAACTTTGTGGGTACGGTCTTGACTGCTTTATGGGGAGCCGGCTCGAAGGAGTCGGCCTTCTCACAGCCGGCTTCTTGGAGTCGGCCCTCTCGTGAGGGCCAAAGTCGGACCGCCTTCTGAAAGCCGGCCTTGATCGTAGCCGGCTAGGGGAAGGCGGCCCCATGTCTTGGATTCTTGTGAGCCAGGCAGGCTCGCAACTTTTTCAGAAGTGCCGGGGGAAGCCGGCTAGGCTACCCATGGCTATTTATTCCGACAGTAGTCCCCGAAGCTGATCGAGCTCCAAGGTGAGCAGTGGGGACGAGAAGCTTGGTCAGCTTCCTATCCTGAGGAGCCGGCCTCGCGGGCGTATGCCGACTTCAGATAACCCCGCGCAGGCGGGAGGAGAGGGGACCTGCGTGCTGACCACGGGTCCTCTCGCGGCCACGTGGCGGCAGGATCCTGCGAGCGCACGCGCGCGATGGGACGCCGCCGCAGGCTCGGGCCCGCCACTCGCGAGCCTCGGTCCGGGCACGGATCTCCCATGGCCCACAGGGCCGCTCGCCTTCTCAAGGCAGTTTTCGCCTCGCCATTAAGGATCGGTAATCGCGGGGCACGGGAAGTGGGCACGATCGACCCCCACGCTTCCCCACGCCACGCCTCCTCGGCTCCGCCACGTGAGCCTATAAGTAGGGGGAGGAGGGGGAGCGACAGAGGCTCGCGCGCTCCCTCCCACTCCGTCCCTCCTACCTCTCGTCTTCTTCCTCTCGCTGCCGCCGCAGCTTCCTGTCTCAGCGCCGTCGCGTCTCCACGCCACCTCGCTCCCATGGCATTGTCAAGCTCCTGGGACGGCTCCAACGTCCATGAAGATCACGTGGAGTTCCTTCGCCAGACCCGGCGCCTGCCCGGCGCCGACCGCGTACAGGTCCGCTTGGCGCCCGAGAGGGAGATCTCGCCGGCGCCGGAGGAGGGCGAGCGGGTCATCTTCCGCTCGCACTGCCTGCGCGGCTTCGGCCTCCCGGCGAGCGGGTTTCTGCGTTCCTTCCTCGAGTTCTACAACCTCCAGCCGCATCACCTCACGCCCAACGCGGTGATGCTGCTGTCGGCCTTCGTCTCCCTCTGCGAAGGCTTCTTGGGGCTGCTTCCCACACTGGAGCTCTGGGGAGAATTCTTCCAGAGCAAGCTCGGCACGGTCGTCGCCGGCGTGCCTGCCCCCTGCGGAGCCTTCATCGCCATGAGGAGGGCGAGCGAGAACAATCCATTCCCGCCCATCCCCCTGATCCAGTCGGTAAAGGTTTGGCAGAGATCTTATTTTTATGTGAAGAACGTCGCCGAGCAAGAAGACTACATCAACTAGCCGGCCTACGTAGCCGGCCCGCCGGCTGGGAGGCAGCCCTCGTGGAGCTTCCGATCCCGGTCGTTGTCTCCGGCCGGGAATGCCGCCATCTCCCGGCTTCGGGTGCTGATTCAGTCGGAAGGCTTGCGCGGGGCCGACTTGGTGGCCACCTTCGTGGAGCGCTGGATCCTTCCTCTCCAGAGCCGGCCCCATATGATGTGTCAGATGAGCGGCCGCTTCGACCCAAGCCGGCTGAGCACATGGGAGATGCCCCACGCGGAAGTGGCGCTCATGGTAACTATATTGCCAACTGCAAGCTCGGCGGGGACTGGCAATACGGCAAGGCGCCGTATTCTCGCGCCAATCCTCCACCCGTGGTAAGTTTCTCTCTTTATCTTCTTTTTCGTCGTCAGCCGGCTTCGTGACGGCCGGCTTCTGACTAGCCGTTTCTCTGTGCAGAACCCTCTTCTTGCGCCGCCGGCCGGGGCGGCAGGGATCGAACGCCAGTACGCCCCCGACCGCGCGGTGGATGATGTTGACGACCCGGACTTGGGGGCGGCTGCCATGGAAGACGCCGTCGTGGGGGACATTGCCGAGCCCGGAGGCTCAAGGCTCACCGCGAGCTTCGAGGACTGGCCGGACGACTTTGAAGCCGAAGTTGCTCCGCGTCACCAGCCGGCGGCCGACCAACAGGGCGCGGGCATTAAGTAAGCTACTTTGCATGCTTGTGCTAGTCACCACAGAGATCACAAAAATACATGGCATTCACCCCTGTAAAGATGGCATGGCATACTACAAAACTCATGTAGAGCTCAAGATCATAGGAGGCACACATCAATCATGGCAAAAAATGACAAATGTCCAATTACTGATATGAATCTGAAACTAACAGAAACTAACACTCTTCCAACAACATTTAGGGCATTAATATGAGCTCAAATGAATATGATGGAATGAGATGAAATGAAGTACTCGTCAAGACGAACATTTCGATATGCTACACGCACGGATCGGAGCCATGGTTACAGAGTGATGAGCTGATGAAGAATGCAAAAAATTAGTGTTCGGGGAGAAAGTCAACCCGAGATCCAGATCTGGATCCGGCCGTTACTGTAGCGCGCGGAGACCGAGGTTCAACGGAAGGGTCACCGGACTTGCTGAGGTCACCGGACTTGGCACCGGCGTCGAGGAGGAGGACGACGGCTGCGGCTCGACGGCGTGGAGGAGGACGGCGGCGGGGCTCGGTGCTCGAGGAAGCGGCAAGGCGGCGGACGCCGGGGCGGAGCGGCGAACGGTGGCGGGGCTCGGTCGCCGGAGCAGAGCGGCACCGGTGGCGGAGCTCGCCGGCGTGGGAGGAGAAGACGTGGCGGCACGGAGAGGAGGCGCGGGCGCGCGTGGGCTTCGGGGGCTCTCCCCGGGCCGAGCGGGCCGGCGGCAAGGGAGACCCGGCGGCGACACGTGGGGCGTCCTAGTAGGGCGCGGGCGGCGGCGGCGGCTTGTCCGGCGCGGGTCGGACACGTCCAGTGCATGGAGGAGCGAAATTTAGGGTTAGGGTGCGAAATGGATCTGGAATTTTCGGGGAGTGGCCCTTTTTATAGGTAGGAGGAGCTAGGAGGCTCCAAATTGAGCATGGTTTTCGGCCACGCGATCGTGATCAAACGACCTAGATGATGGAGGAGGTTTAGGTGGGTTTTGGGCCACTTTGGAGGGGTGTTGGGCTGCAACACACACGAGGCCTTTTTGGTCCCTCGGTTAACCGTTGGAGTATCAAACGAAGTCCAAATGGCACGAAACTTGACAGGCGGTCTACCGGTAGTAAGCCAAGGCCGCATGGCAAGTCTCGGTCCAATCCGGAAACGTTTAACACCCGCAGACGAAAAGAGGTAGAAAGGGACACCGGAGGACATAGGAGCGCCGGAATGGAAAACGGACAACGGGGAAAATGCTCGGATGCATGAGATGAACATGTATGCAAATGCAATGCACATGATGACATGATATGAGATGCATGACAAAGACAAAACACATGAAGACAAAAACCCGACAACGAGGAAATAAAATAACTTAGTGCCGAAAATGGCAAGAGTTGGAATACATATATGGCAAGTTACATACGGGGTGTTACAACACTCCACCACTACGAAAGGATCTCGTCCCGAGATCTAGGACTAGAAAAACTCCGGGTACTCAGAACAGAGGTGATCCTCGCGTTCCCAGGTGGCTTCATGGTCGGAATGATGTGACCACTTGACCTTCAGGAATTTGATAGACTTGTTGCAAGTCTTGCGCTCGGTTTCTTCAAGAATAGCAACTGGGTGCTCACGATAAGACAGGTCTTCTGGGAGATCAATCTCTTCGAAGTTGATGGTGTGGTCAGGAGTCTTGAAACACTTGCGGAGTTGAGACACGTGAAACACGTCGTGCACGTTTGCAAAGTTGGATGGAAGCTCAAGTTGATAGGCGAGATCGCCTCTTTTTCCCATGATCTTGAAAGGACCGACGTATCTAGGGGCAAGCTTCCCTTTGATACCGAAGCGACGAGTACCTTTCATTGGAGAGACGCAGAGGTAGACATGGTCTCCAATCTCGAAAGCCAAGTCACGATGCTTGCTATCAAAGTAACTCTTCTGGCGCGATTGCGCGGCTTTGAGATTATCACGAATGACTTTGCACATCTCTTTTGCCTCTGTGATCAAGTCATTTCCAAGAAGTTGACGTTCACCAGTCTCTGACCAGTTAAGAGGAGTACGATAGTTTCTGCCATAGAGAATTTCGAATGGGACCTTGCCCGAACTCACTTGGAAGTTGTTGTTGTAGGATAACTCGGCATATGGAAGACAATCTTCCCACTTCATACTGAAAGAGATGACGCAAGCCCTGAGCATATCTTCAAGAATCTGATTTACTCGCTCGACTTGGCCACTAGTTTGAGGACAAAAAGCTGTGTTGAAGCGAATGTTGGTGCCCATGGCTTTCTGAAAAGAATCCCAAAACTTGGAGGTAAAGATGCTGCCACGATTTGAAGATATCAACTGCGGAATGCCGTGCAGAGAGACAATCCTGGAGGTATATAGCTCTGCCAATTGAGCTACTGTGATAGATTCTCTGATAGGAAGAAAATGAGCCACTTTAGTGAGTTTGTTGATGACAACGAAGATAGCATCATTGCCACACTTGGACTTTGGAAATCCAGTCACGAAGTCCATCTCAATATGGTCAAACTTCCATTCTAGAATGGCTAGAGGTTGGAGGAGACCAGCTGGTCATTGGTGTTCTGCTTTCACTCTTCTGCAGACATCACATTCATTCACGAACTGATCAATTCGCGCTTCATTCGAGTCCACCAATACGACTGCTTGAGGTCCTGGTACATCTTTGTACTTCCAGGGTGGATAGAGAGGAGTGAATTGTGAGCCTCGTTCATAATGACTTTACGAAGGTCACCTTTAGGCACAACAATGCGATCCTCAAAGAATAGAGTATCCTTGTCATCAAGACGATAACACTTGTACTTGGGTTGACTCTTGGCAATCCCAATCTTTACCTTCTTCACCATAGCATCAAGAAGTTGAGCCTCGCGAAGCTAATCTTCCAAAGTAGGAGAGACTTGGAGGTTGGCAAGAAATCCTTGAGGAACAACTTGAAGATTGAGTTTGTGGAAAGCTTCACAAAGCTCGGGTTGGTAAGGCTTGAGAATCAAACTGTTGCAGTAAGCCTTCCCGCTCAATGCGTCAGCAATTACATTGGCCTTGCCTGGAGTATATTCGATACTCGGATTATACTCTTGAATCATTTCGACCCAACGAGTCTGCCTGAGGTTGAGGTTTGGCTGAGTGAAGATGTAGTTGAGACTCTTGTGATCAGTGAAGATGTCCACTTTTCTTCCCAATAAGAGATGTCTCCAAGTTAGAAGAGCATGGGCAACTGCCGCCAACTCGAGGTCATGAGTGGGGTAGTTCTTTTCGTTGGGCTTCAGCTGGCGAGAGGTATAGGCCACAACTTTCTTCTCTTGCATCAACACTACACCAAGACCTTGAAGGGAAGCATCACAGAAGACCTCGAACGGTTTGGATTCATCAGGGGGAGTCAAAACTGGAGCAGTGACTAACTTCTCTTTCAGGGTGTTGAAAGCGATGTCACATTCAGGCGACCAGACATACTTCACATGCTTCTGGAGAAGGTTGGAAAGAGGCTTCGCGATCTTAGAGAAGTTCTCAACGAACCTTCGACAATAGCTTGCGAGCCCAAGGAAGCTGCGAAGTTGCTTCATGTTCTGAGGTGGTTCCCAATTCACAATTGCAGACACCTTCTCAGGATTAACAGCTATGCCCTTGGCGGAGATGATATGCCCAAGGTAGAGAACCTCATCGAGCCAAAACTCGCACTTCAAAAACTTCGCATAGAACTGATGTTCTTTGAGTTTATCCAGCACCAAACGCAAGTGCTTGGCATGATCCTCCTTGTTCTTAGAAAAGACCAAAATATCATCGAGGTAGACCAAGACGAAGTCATTTGTGTAGGCGTTGAAGATGAAGTTCATCATGCGAGAGAATGTTGGAGGGGCATTGACGAGGCCGAAAGACATGACAGTGTATTCATATGAACCATAGCTTGTTATGAATGCTGTCTTGGGGATATCTTCTTGACGAATGCGAATCTGATGATAGCCCATACGGAGATCAAGCTTGGAGAATACTTGAGCACCTTTGAGTTGTTCGAAAAGCTCATTGATGTTGGGAAGTGTGTACTTGTTCTTTATGGTCTTCTTGTTCAATGGACGGTAGTCGACACAAAGTCGGTCCGTTCCATCCTTCTTGATGGAAAGAACACCACAACCCCATGGAGAAGAACTTGGTTGGATGAGACCCATACGCTCTTGAATATCGAGTTGCTTCTTCAGCTCATTCAACTCTTCAGGTCCAAGCTTGTAAGGACGTTTGCACACAGGTTCCGTGCCAGGCTCAAGATCGATGACAAATTCAACTGGCCGGTGCGGAGGCATTCCTGGAAGCTCTTCTGGAAAGACATCTTGATATTCGCAAACGACTGGAATCTGAGAGATGACATCCAGCTCGCCCTTCTCATTGAGAGAAAACAGTCGAATGGTATCATCACGAGCGGCAAAGACGATTACATCCTCAGACGAATGTGTCAATTGAATCTGCCTGGCAGCACAATCAAGCTGAGCCTTGTGCTTAGAAAGCCATTCCATTCCGAGAATAAGAATCAATATCCGAGTCACCAAGAACCATAGGAGAAGACAGAAACTTGTAGTCACCCAAAGTGATGGTAACATCCGGAACCATGGAGTTAGCGTTCATGCGTTTACCCGGAGAGACAACTGCTATCGGTCTAGGCAAAACTTTGAAAGCCAACTCATGCTTAGATGCAAATGGTCTCGAGATGAAACAATGCGATGCACCAGTGTCAAAAAGAACTTTTGCAGGAATATCGTTAACAGGAAGGTTACCCATAATCACATCTGACAAGTCCTCTGCCTGAGCTGCGTTCAACAAGTTGACCTTGGCGTGCTTGGGATTATGCTTGACCACTGCGGTACTGGCAGATCTCACAGGAGGAGGAGGAGGAGGAAGACACCTTTGATTGAAGTTGTTGGCATAGTGACCCTTTTGCCAACACTTGTTGCACGTGACCTCTGAGAGCGGACGGTGATACGGAGCACTTGATCTTGGAGCTTGAGACGAAGTCTTGTTCTGAAAGCCGGGGTTGGGGGGGGGGGAAGATCCATTGCCACCTTTGCTCTTCTGCTGATAAGGCTGACGAAACGGAGGAGGAGGAGGCAACCAATACTTTTGCTGCTTAGTCACCACTTGAGTTGAGGAAGAAGGAGTTGCATCTCTGACTTGCTTCTTGGAAGCATCACACTTGAGTTGAGCAGTCTCTTGTTTCAGTGCCATGTTGTAAAACTCATCGTACTTCTGAGGCTCGAAAAGCACGAGAGAAAGTTGAAGATCTTCTCTGAGGCCACCTCTGAATTGATATATCATGCTCTTCTCGTCGGGGACGTCCTGCTTGGCGAAACAAGCGAGCTTCTGGAACATGATGTTATACTGGTAAACAGACAAGCTGCCTTGCTTCAGGTTGCGGAATTCCTCACGCTTGCTCTCAACAACACTCTGAGGAATGTGGTGAGCTTTGAGGTCTTGATGGAATTCATCCCAGGTAATCACACGACCTCCTCTGGAATCTTTGTACTGCTGATACCACTCTGCGGCTTGGTCTTTGAGTTGGAACGAGGCAAACTTGACAAAGTCCTTAGGCCGGACATTGCCGCACTCGAAATGCTTGCAGATATCCACGAGCCAATCATCAGCGTCTGTTGCCTCGACACAGTTGCTGAAGGTCTTTGGCTGGTTTGCGAGGAACTGGTTGAGTGTAGCAAACTGATTCTAATTGTTGCCATGGCCTTGATTCCCTTGGTTGCGCTCTTGCAAAATTTGCATGATCAGCTGCGTGTTTGCATTGGTAGCAGCCATCATAGCTTGCCATGCCTCTGGAGGTGGAGGTGGTGGTGGCGGTTCAGGATTGTTACGCGTTGGAGGACCATCCTGAAGAGGGTGACATCCGTTAGCATCATGACAGACAAATATTCAAGCTGAATCAAATGGATTGAAATTGCAACATATAGTCTTAACATCCGAACAAAATGAACGAATGCATTCCAATTGAAATGGTCACACTTCCATAAATTGAGAAGACACTTAGATAGAGGTAGAAGAATAAAACAACAAGGTACGGACAAGAACAAATACTTGGTGAGGATTACCCAATCACAAACCAAATATCCGCGGAAGAAATTCTAGAGCTACAAGAATTCCCACCTATGAAACTCCCGAACCTTTCCGGTTATGCAATCAGGTGTTGGGGATACAGGGGAAGCATAATATCTCACCCAAAGCTAGAAAATCCTACATCCAGCTGTATCCATCCTTCAACACATAACCAAGAAACCTTTAGAAATCATTTACCTCAACCTTCGAAAAGCATCCGTTATACGAGTTATGGAAATACTCCCGAACTCCCGCCCCAGTACTGGGTGGCGTCGAGGTTATCTCACCAACAACTGCATAAAAGAGATTTTCGATGTCGGTGAAACTCAGGTATTCTAGAATTGCAACGATAAAATTGTGACGACGACACCTCGGAGCTCAACTCCCCGGGACACTGCCACAACCCCTAAATGTCAGGAGGCACCAAGAACAATGTTCTTGTCACAAAACCGTTAGAACGATTCCAAGATACCCGCGTGATCCTAAATTTTTTTTAGTGAAATTTGAGAAGAGAAGAGTCAAAACTCTACGTCAGGATGCCTCACCAGAGCGACGAAGGTACTGAGGAGTAAAAAGAATCCTACTCTCTGATATATATATATAATCCTAAATGACTCAAAACATTTTTCTAGACTCAACAACGCCAACGATTCGATCAAGTAGGGGGGCTCCTAAGGTCAGGGAAGGATCTGATTACCAACTTGTAACGCCCTCGATGCGGCTATATCTCCCACGTGTCGAAGCACGGCTTAGAGGCATAACCGCATTGAAAGCAATGTTGCAAGTGAGGTAATCTTCACAACAACCCATGTAATACATAAGGGAAAGAGATACATAGTTGGCTTACACTCGCCACGTCACACAAATAGCATAAATATCATTACATTCATCCAGATACACTCAAGGTCCGACTACGGAACCAAAATAAAGAACAACCCCAAAAGCGACAAAGTCCCCGATCGCCCCAACTGGGCACCACTACTGATCGTCTGGAAAGGAAACGTAGTATCGTCCTGAGTCCTCATCGAACTCCCACTTGAGCTCAGTCGAATCACGTGGGGCGGTATCATCGGTCCCTGCATCTGGTTTTGGAAGTAAACTGTGAGTCACGGGGACTCAGCAATCTCACACCCTCGCGATCAAGACTATTTAAGCTTATAGGAAGGGTAAAAGTATGAGGTGGAGCTGCAGCAAGCGACTAGCATATATGGTGGCTAACATACGCAAAAGAGAGCGAGAAGAGAAGGCAAAGGCATGGTCGAACAACTATGATCAAGAAGTGATCCTAGAACAACCAACGATCAAACATAACACGAGAACGTGTTCTCTTCCCGGGCTCCGCCGAAAAGAGACCATCACGGCCACACACTCAGTTGATTCATTTTAATTAAGGTAATCTTTAGGTTTTTACAACCAGACATTAACAAATTCCCATCTGCCCATAACCGCGGGCATGGCTTTCGAAAGATAAAATCCCTGCAGGGGTGTCCCAACTTAGCCCATCACAAGCTCTCACAGTCAACGAAGGATATTCCTTCTCCCAAGACAATCCGATCAGACTCGGAATCCCGGTTACAAGACATCTCGACAATGGTAAAACTAAACCAGCAAAGCCACCCGAATGTGCCGACAAATCCCGATAGGAGCTGCACATATCTCGTTCTCAGGGCACACCGGATTGTCCAAGGTTCCGGTAGGCCTGCCCAGATTTGCCCCTGGTGGCCACCGGCAGCTGACAGGTTGGACCAACACTCAGAGGAGCATTGGCCCGGGGGTTTAAATAAAGATGACCCTTGAGTCCGCGGAACCCAAGGGAAAAAGAGGCAAGGTGGCGAATGGTAAAACCAATGTTGGGTATTGCTGGAGGAGTTTTATTCAAGGCGAACTATCAAGGGTTTCCCATTGTAACCCAACTTTGTAAGGAACGCAAAATCGAGGAACATAACACAGGTGTGACGGAAACTAGGGCGGCAAGAGTGGAACAAAACACCAGGCATAAGGCCGAGCCTTCCACCCTTTACCAAGTGTATAGGTGCATTAAAATAGACAAGATATAGTAATGGTATCCCAACAATAAACATGTTCCAACAAGGAACAAACTCCAATCTTCACCTACAACTAGCAACGCTATAAGAGGGGCTGAGCAAAGCGGTAACATAGCCAAACAACGGTTTGCTAGGACAAGGTGGGTTAGAGGTTTGACATGGCAATATGGGAGGAATGATAAGCAAGTGGTAGGTATCGTAGCATAGGCATAGCAAAAGAGCGAGCGACTAGCAAGCAAAGATAGAAGTGATTTCGAGGGTATGGTCATCTTGCCCGCAAAGTTCTCCGAGTTGATGTTAGCTTGATCCTCGTAAACATACTCAACGGGCTCCTCGATCACGTCCTCATCTCCCGGCTCTACCCAAGCAAGAACAACAAGCAAAAGGAGACACAATCAGCCACGTGCAATGCACAAACAACATGATGCAAAACATGACATGATATGCGGGATGTGATATGCGATGCATATGCATGATTCGGAAAGGAATGATTGAACCTGGCCTCAAATTGGAAAACCAAGAGTGCCACTGAAAATAGAAGTTGATTTCGGTCGAAATCGATATAAAGATCACCGGAGTCGGCTGCACGGTTTGGGAATGACAAGCAAAACAAATATGGCACCGATCTGCGATTAACAGCACGAGGCCATCTAAATGCATCAACAACAACATGCTACAACACTCTAACATGACAACAAAATACATGGCAGTGATCCACTCAAGATTCTTGACAAAAGATGAACACTGAGCTACGGCTAATTCACTCAATAGCAGGCTCAAACAAGCATGGCAAAAGTGCAAAAGATTACAGGTTACAGACTTAGTGAAAATAACAAGTCAGGAATTTAACATCAAGAAGCAATGTTTAGAGCAAGGTAACTACATGCTACAGGAACATATCATGGCAAAGAAAGGCATGACATGAAGCAACTCAAAGCATACAACAAAACTCCCTTACTGACCATAAGCCAAAAGGGATCAGAAAATACAATGACATCCATGCGAACATAACAATTATCGTTAAAATTTTCAGACTTAGTGAAAAACAGGAACATGGCAAAACAGATATCAAGTAGGCATGTTTACAAGCTCGATGCACTCACCACAAGGCATTGCATGATAAACTAAGAATACACCCAGCAAGTAGACATGGCATGGAAGCTAAACATGGCAAGAACAACAACATAGCATGCACGGATCAACTACAACAAGCTCGGCAAAATGCTTAACATGTAAACATTCTGCCAGGAACATTTTATAGCAAAAGTAGAGCTTGATTGAGTCAAGCTAGGTTGCTCCATAAATGCAAACAAAGACATGGATGGATAGAGCACCACAATATCTACAAAACATCCTTACTGATCATGCTCAAAAGAGGCACGGATCACTCGGTAGCAACATGAATACATGGCATAAAAATAATGACAGGGCAAAGACTTAGAATATTTCTAAGTCCCTGAAATCAGCAACATTAAGTAAGCTAATTTGCATGCTTGTGCTAGTCACTACAGAGATCACAAAAATACATGGAATTCACCCCTGTAAAGATGGTATGGCATACTACAAAACTCATGTAGAGCTCAAGATCATAGGAGGCACACATCAATCATGGCAAAAATGACAAATGTCCAATTACCGATATGAATCTGAAACTAACAGAAACTAACACTCTTCCAACAACATTTAGGGCATCAAGATGAGCTCAAATGAATATGATGCAATGAGATGAAATGAAGTACTCGTCGAGACGAACATTTCGATATGCTACACGCACGATCGGAGCCACGGTTGCAGAGTTATGAGGTGATGAAGAATGCAAAAAAAAAATTAGGGTTCGGGGAGAAAGTCAACCCGAGATCCAGATCTGGATCCGGCGTTTACTGTAGCACGCGGAGACCGAGGTTCAACGGAAGGGTCGCCGGACTTGCCGAGGTGCTGGACTTGGCACCGGCGTCGAGGTGGAGGACGGCGGCTGCGGGTCGACGGCGTGGAGGAGACGGTGACGGGGCTCGGTGCTCGAGGAAGCGGCGAGGTGGCGGACGCCGGGGCGGAGCGGCGAACGGCGGCGGGGCTCGGTCACCGGAGAAGAGCGGCGCCGGTGGCAGAGCTCGCCGGCGTGGGAGGAGAAGACGTGGCGGCGCGGAGAGGAGGCGCGGGCGCGCGCGGGCTTCGGGGGCTCTCCCCGGGCTGAGCGGGCCGGCGGCGGGGGAGACCCGGCGGAGACACGTGGCGCGTCCTGGTAGGGCGCTGGCGGCGGCGGCGGCTTGTCCGGCGCGGGTCGGGCACGTCCGGTGCGTGGAGGAGCAAAATTTAGGGTTAGGGTGTGAAATGGATCTGGAATTTTCGGGGAGTGGCCCTTTTTATAGGTAGGAGGAGCTAGGAGGCTCCAAATTGAGCACAATTTTCGGCCACGCGATCGTGATCGGACGACCTACATGATGGAGGAGGTTTAGGTGGGTTTTGGGCCACTTTGGAGGGGTGTTGGGCTGCAACACACACGAGGCCTTTTCGGTCCCTCGGTTAACCGTTGGAGTATCAAACGAAGTCCAAATGGCACGAAACTTGACAGGCGGTCTACCGGTAGTAAACCAAGGCCGCATGGCAAGTCTCGGTCCAATCCGGAAACGTTTAACACCCACACACGAAAAGAGGTAGAAAGGGACACCGGAGGACATAGGAGCGCCGGAATGAAGAACGGACAACGGGGAAAATGCTCGGATGCATGAGACGAACACGTATGCAAATGCAATGCACATGATGACATGATATGAGATGCATGACAAAGACAAAACACATGAATACAAAAACCTGACAACGAGGAAATAAAATAACTTAGTGCCGAAAATGGCAAGAGTTGGAATACAAATATGGCAAGTTACATACGGGGTGTTATAGATAGTATGTCTATTATTCTTGGAAGACCCTTTTTGAATACTGCAGGGGCTGTTATTGATTGCACTAAAGGCAATGTCACTTTTCATGTTAATGGTAATGAGCACACGGTACACTTTCCGAGGAAACAACCTCAAGTTCATAGTATCAACTCTATTGGAAAGATTCCATCGATTATTTTTGGAGGTTTTGAATTTCCACTTCCTACTGTCAAGAAGAAATATGATATTCTTATTATTGGGGAGGTGCATATCCCCGTTGAGGTAACATAGTGTTATTCGAAATTTCTCCGGTTCCATGTTATTTGGAATGAGTTCATTAACAAGACTTGATCAACCTTGTTAGTCGATTCCTTTTGATGATCATGAGATGGATGAAACTAGAAGGCACAACCTTCTGTAACCCACTTTTACTTTCTGTTATTTATATTAAATAAAATAAAAATAAATATTTTTCTGTCTGTTATTATCTGATTATCCATGCAATATAAAAATACATCAAAAATAAAAGTTCTCCAAATGCCCTGAAAATTAAATATGATTTTTTCTAGAATATTTGAGGATTTATGGAACAAAGAACACACCAGGGGGGCCAACCATCTTGCCACGAGGGTGGAGGGCGTGCCCCCTGCCTCGTGGGCCCACGGTGGCCCTCCTCCACTTATTCCTGCACCCACACAATTCATCTTTCTCCCCCAAACACGAATATCCAGCTCAAGCACGAGTTCTAGCTCATCTTGCTGCCATTTTCGATCTCCTTGCTCAAAGCACCTCTCACAAAACTGCTTGGGGAGATTGTTCCTTGGTATGTGACTCCTCCATTGGTCCAATTAGTTTTTGTTCTAGTGCTTTATTCATTGCAAATTTTTACTGCTTAGGTGACCCTGTTCTTGAGCTTGCATGTCAAATTTATATGGTTCCAAGTAGTTTTGATGCATGATATAGGTCCTAGGCACTTGTAGGAGTAGTTGCTATCAATATTATTGAGTTTGGTTTACCTTTATTTTGAAGTTACTAAAAAAATTCAGAATTTTTCAGAGGAAGAAAAATGCTTAGGAAAATGTTCCAAGGTGGTTCTTCAAAGAAGCAAGGACCCAGGCTTGCAATGCGTGATGCTGACGAAGAGCCACTGAGAGACGCTCCAGTGCGTCCTTGTGAGTGGCCTTCTGAAAATTTTATGGATCAAGCGGGAATAAAAGAAGAATTCAACGCATATTTGCATAACGCTGATCTCGTGAGCCTTGAGGAAGAGAAGTGCAGTCAGTATCATGAGCTCACTAGCTCCTTTGTGAGTAGGTTTGAATTTTCCACTTCGCGTAATTCTCTAACTATCCTGTTTGATCTTTATGATAAATCTTATACCATGGACTTAGAGGATTTTACCACTGCATGCAAACTTCCACAATGGGGTAGTATAAGGGATCCTCGCAAATCTGAATTTAGAGATTTTCTTGTTGATATAACTATGGGAGAATCTAGAGATATTACACAAGCTACCATAGGGAGCATTCACTTTCCTGCCATACATTATTTTGCTCTCTTCATAGGTAGATGCATAAATGGTAAAGATGAGGCATGTCACGTGTGTGTCCCTGACCTCAGTATTCTTAGGAGTGCCGTGTTAGGAGACAAATCATATAATTTGGGAGCCATTGTTGCACGTAGGTTGCATCTTAATAGACGTAATGGAGATTTCTTTGGTGGAATTTATGCAACCCGCGTAGCTAATTTTCTTGGTATAGATGTGCGCGAGGATGATATTGAATTACCTCCTGCCTATCTAGATTTTAATGCTATGGTTCACCACCAGTTTGTCGAGAGGAACGAATCACCTGTCCAGTATCGACTAATCTTTGGCAGACACCGTGTTGTCCGTATTACTCTCCCTGTTCCTGCTTTCTTTGATTATCAGGCAAGAGGAGGATATACTATTACCAGAGAGGAGGCAGATGAGTACGAGAGGAGAGAGGAGGCCGCTCGTCGCCACGCTACAGCTCAGCAGGCGATAGCTACTGCATCACAGTACGACCCCAACTATTATTATGGATATCCGCTAGGCCAGCCGTGGCCATAGACCAACTTAGGCCAAAAGCCTAAGCTTGGGGGAGTACGTATTTCCCACTGACATTACTTTTATGCTCACACACTCATTGCTAGATGTCGGTGCTCATACTTTCTCATTGTATCATCCATGCTAGTTTATTTTCCTTTTTTATGCTTTCTTCTTGTGTGTTTAATAAACCTTAGGAAAAACCAAAAAAATTAGTTGTAGCTTTTAATTAGTTTAGTTTCCATGCTTGTAGTAATAATTAAAAAGAAAACCCAAAAAGATTTCCTGTTCTTCTTTTGCTTGTTGGGAGCTTTCCCGTGTAAATAGTTTTATATCTTTTCTTTTCTTTGGGGGTCGATAGGAGAAGACCATAATTCAATTGTTGAGGTGGCTCTTATATGCATTATTGTTGATCTGACAAAAGAACCCATATTGCCTTGTCTTCTCCTGTTTATTGAATGCTTGCAGATTCCAGCTTAGTCCAATGCACGTGCACTATTATTATTATTCACATCGTTCGGTCATGCAAGTGAAGGGCAATTATGATGATATATGATGAATTGGCTGAGATGAGAAAAGCTGGTATGAACTCGACCTCTTTTGTTTTTGTAAATATGATTAGTTCATCATTCCTGATTCAGCCTATTATGAATAAACATGTTTGCAATGACAACTAGTGATCATAGTTTCTTTTGCCATGCTTGATTAGCTATGAGTTATAATGCTTTACCTTGCGTGCCAACATGCTATTAAAATGGTTATGATGTGGTATGATAGGGTGGTATCCTCCTCTGAATGATTTATGTGATTTGACTTGGCACATGTTCACGCATGTAGTTGAAACAAAATCAACATAGCCTTCACGATATTTATGTTCATGGTGGATTATATCCTACTCATGCTTGCATTCGATGTTGATTAATTTTAATGCATGTTCATGACTGTTGTCCCTCTCTAGCTGGTGGCTTCCCAGTCTTTTGCTAGCCTTCACCTGTACTAAGCGGGAATACTGCTTGTGCATCCAAACTCCTTAAACCCCAAAGTATTCCACATGAGTCCACTATACCTACCTATATACGGTATCTACCTGCCGTTCCAAGTAAATTTGTATGTGCCAAACTCTAAACCTTCAAATAAATATCATGTTTTGTATGCTCGAATAGCTCATGTATCAACTAGGGCTGTCTGTATCTTCCATGAAAGATCGTGGATGTCGCCTAGAGGGGGGTGAATAGTCATTTTAAAATAATTACGGTTTAGGCTTGAACAAATGCGGAATAAACCTAGCGGTTAATTTGTCAAGAACAAAACCTACAACAACTAGGCTCACCTATGTCCACCAACAACTTATGCTAAGCAAGATAAACTACTAGGTGATAGCAAGATATATGACAAGAAACAATATGGCTATCACAAAGTAAAGTGCATAAGTAAAGAGCTCGGGTAAGAGATAACCGAGGCACGCGGAGACGATGATGTATCCCGAAGTTCACACCCTTCCGGATGCTAATCTCCGTTTGGAGCGGTGTGGAGGCACAATGCTCCCCAAGAAGCCACCAGGGCCACCGTGAACTCCTCACGCCCTCGCACAATGCAAGATGCCGTGATTCCACTAGGGACCCTTGAGGGCGGTCACCGAACCCGTACAAATGGCAACCCTTGGGGGCGGTCACCGGTACCCGTACACTTTGGCAACCCTTGGGGGCGGTCACCGGTACCCGTCAAATTGCTTGGGGCGATCTCCACAACCTAATTGGAGACCCCGACGCTTGCCCGGAGCTTTACACCACAATGATTGAGCTCCGAACACCACCAACCATCTTGGGCACCCAAGCACCCAAGAGGAACAAGCTCAAGGGTACCATGCACCCAAGAGTAGTAAGCTTCTCAACTTGTAACTTCCACGTATCACGTGGAGAACTCAAACCGATGCACCAAATGCAATGGCAAGGGCACACGGAGCTGCCCAAGTCCTTCTCCCAAATCCCACCGAAGCAACAAATGCTAGGGAGGAAAATGAGAGGAAGAACAAGAAGAGAACACGAAGAACTCCAAGATCTAGATCCAAGGGGTTCCCCTCACATAGAGGAGAAAGTGATTGGTGGAAACGTGGATCTAGATCTCCTCTCTCTTTTCCCTCAAGAACTAGCAAGAATCATTGGAGGGATTGAGAGTTAGCAAGCTCGAAGAAGGTCAACAATGGGGGAAGAACACGAGCTAAAAGGATAAGGTTCAATGGGAAGAAGACCCCCTTTTATAGGTGGGGAAAATCCAACCGTTATGCTCACAGCCCGCACCGAGCGGTACTACCGCTAGGGCGGTAGTAGCCCTTTGAAACACACAGCGAGGAGGCAAAAAAGCCAGAAGAACCATCGGAGCGGTAGTACCGCTTGACCTCACGGTACTACCGCTAGGGGACCTCACGGTACTACCTCTAGGGTAGCGGTACTACTGCTTGCGAGCGGTACTAAAAAATTACATCCGTGCCTACCACCGCTGGACTTGTGACGAGTTTTTGGTCCCGAGCGGAAGTAGCCACGGAAGTAGCCGCGGTAGTACTGCTCCAAGCGGTAGTACCGCTCCCAAGAGCGGTAGAAAAAATTACATCCGCTCCAATTCGCGGTAGTACCGCTGCAGCCTTTTCAGAACACCAAAACTGCCACAACTTTTGCAAACGGACTCCGAATTCGATGAAACCAAGTTTGTTGAAAAGCTAGCGACAAGGGCTAACACAATCTTGAAAGAAATATCAATAAGAAGCAAATTATAAAAGGCCCATAAGAAAATGGTGAGGACCCTTCCTCGGATAAGACAGGTAAAACCTACAACACCGAAAACATCATAGAAGACGCATGCGAACTCCGTTTTCGATGAAACCAAGTTTGTCATCAAGATGAACATAAGCTCTAAGACTCACAAAGAGAACCAAACAAGAACCAAGAAACATGATGCAAGGATGCAATGGTTTCAGCTCTCAACAAATGATACGATCAAGCTACTCACTTGAGAGCCCCCCTTGATAGTACGGCTATCGATCCTATAACCCGGTCTCCCAACTACCACCATGAGACCGGTAAAATAGAAAACCACCTATCAAGGGAAAACCTTTGCTTTGCACATGATCCACTTGAGCTAGATGATGACGATCTTGTCCTCCTCAAGATGGACCACCTTTCTTGATTGCGTTGGGTCGATGGAGACTAGATGATTGCTCCCCCATACTCCACTATGGGTGAGACACTCTTTGGCACATCTTCACAAGTCCATTGACACCACAATGGATGGCAAGCTTCAAGCACTTGATCTCTTCGTGATTATCCACTTGAACTTGCACACGGCAATCTTGATGACGATCACCACTTGATGTCATCCTTCCCATGGGTTGTATGATATCATCCTCTTGACGCAAGCCCATGGACACGTACCTAACCCCACATAGACTCTCACATAGACCATGCGTTAGTACACAAAGTGCAATGGACAATGCTTACCATACCATGGGATCACTTGATCCCTCTCGGTACATCTTCTACTCTTTGTGAGTTGATCAACTTGACTCACTCTTGACTTAGTCTTGATCAACCTTGAATCTTTCCAACTCTCTTCGTTTGGATGATGTCTTGAAGGTAAACATGAATGATCACACAATCTTCTTCTTCAAGACATGCTTGATATAAGCTCAACACTCACATGACCTATCTTTGGATAATTCCTTAATAGCACCTTTGTCAACCCATAAACTCCTTGAAACCAACACATGGACTTCAAGAAATGCTTATGGAAAAATCCTTCAAATATAACTCAATGCAACCATTAGTCCATAGAGAATGTCATCAATTACCAAAACCACACATGGGGGCACCGCATGTCCTTTCAATCTCCCCCATTTTGGTAATTGACGACAATCACTTTCAAGAGAGTTTCTATAAGGAATTATGCATCACCATGCAATGCAACAACCAATAATGCATGCGTAGGAGATGCGTATGCTTAGGAAGAAACCAAAGCCAGAAGAGACAACTCCCTAAACTTCTCCACAAAACTCTCTGAAACTTCTCCCCCATTGGCATCGATTGCCAAAATGGGCTAAAAGCTTAGAAGGCCCGTGTTCCTCCATAAATTGTGTATTTCTCAACAAGAGAGCGGAATGCAATACACATATCCAACGGTAAATACTTGGAGGAAGACAAACTATATTGAGGCCCAAAGATTGCAAAAGGAAGATATGCCACAAAGACATAATCAAAGAGAGAAACGAGCAATCAAGCAATCAAATGATACCAATTGAAGCAAGCTATCAAAAGATACCAATTGAACCAACTAGGCCAATGATCCTAAGAGCCACATGAATAAAGGATATTATGATAAGAGCGGAGCAGTGTTCTAAAGAAACTAGAGAAGCTCGCCATGATTTGTGCACATCAAGAATTTTTGTATTTGGATACAAAGTGCACATAATAGTATCATAGCTCCCCCAAAATCAATAGAAACTTACAACAAGTGCAAGAGAGCATATAGGAAACTAAGCCTAGTACTCCCTCCGGTCCTTTTTACTCTGCATATTATAATTCTCTGAAGTCAAATTTCACAAAGTTTGATCGTATCTATATGAAAAAATATCAACATCTGCCACGCTAAAGCTATACAATATGAAACTTTAAGTCATGACACATCTATTGGTATTGATTTCAAATTGTGAATGTTGGTATTTTTTCTATAAAGTTGGTCAAACTTTACAAGGCTTGACTTCAGTCAAATCTTATATGCGAACTAAAAAGGACCGGAGGGAGTACTTGCAACAAACACATGGTTGAGCAACAAGTAAGAGAGGCAACTTAAGAGTGGGCTCAACCGAAAAGATGTGTGTGAGTCAAGGCAATGCACTTGAGAAGACTAATGTACAGAAGAGCGTTAAGCATCAATAAAATCTTCAAAGAATGAGGCACACGGTGCAAGGCCTATCATTCCCACACACAACTAGCAAATGGGTTCACAAGCTTAGTAATAAGCATATAGAGAACCTATGCTTGTGACAACCCGCGGTGAAGATAGAAGATGAAAGGCGCATCAAGACGAGGGATGCCAATTAAGATGGCAAAAAGCTCGTAAAGATAAGCACGTGGAAAATAATGTTCACCACACAAGAGCGCATCAAGATGCAATGATAGAAGAAACGCACTCAAGGCAAAAGCTTTCACGGAGCCACCAAATAAATAACATAAGAAAGACAAGGTGGATGTGAAAGAAAGGATATCATCTAGATATGCAACTTCTCTCAAGTGTAAAATATTCTAGGTAGACGAAATCATGATGATATATATATCTACAAAGAAGGATGTACACCCGAAATAGTTACAACACAAAGGAACAAGATATCCAAAAGGAAGTCATACATATACCAATAAGATATTTGCTTGAGAGCATAGCACATGGCTAGATATGGTGTTATTGTCTATAAATGAATTCCAACCACACGAACATCAAAGACATCACAACTAGCAACAAGACATCATTGTTGGGATGCTTTGAGAAAGGAAACAAGTATCACAAGAAAGAATGGATAACATGCCATGATACAACCTACACAAGGTTGATGCAAGAAATGTGTGCATGAAGTATATGAAGATACTTGTTACCGAGATAACATTGGAAGGATGTAGTAGATACCAATTGAAGGTACAAAGTAGTTCATTGATCATCCTAGCTTAACTCCAATAAGCACATGGTGACAACACATTCCTTGTGAGTGAGCCGAGCATCCAATGCATCTCCACTTGTTCCTAGAACAACAATACAAACAAAATGGTACCCAAACTCATTGGGACGAAAGAGTTAGAGAACCAACAACACATAGGACAAACTCCACATAAATATGTGCATATGGATATGAAAATGAATTTCATGCACATCTCATCCATTTTGAGACTTGGTGGAGTTCCCCCTATATATTGGGTCAAATAAAGAAAACATGCCAAAGAAACTACAAGAAGTAAATATGCATGCTCAAGACTTTCAAGAACCGAGACCAAAAGAAAAAGAAATACCAAGCGAAGAAAAGATACCAAATGAATAAATCATCACTTGGAGGATATCCATAAAAGATACATCAAGGAATGAGATATCCATTGATACACTCAAAAAGAAAGATGTCAAACTCCCAAAAGAGAGAATGGTTCCAAACAAACCAAGCCCTCTACAAAGTTTCATGATGGCACAAAGCACCAAAAAGAAACGGCTTGCCTTCCACAAAACACACACTTGATAACGATCACAAGATGAGTGTTTTATAGAGAATAGGATAGCTCCCCCAAGACTAGTGCATTATAGAGAATTTTCATTTGAATACAAAATGCACGAGGTGGGATCACCACTTTCACTATATCTAGAAAACACTAGACAAGGTCAAGAAATTAACAAGATCCACAAGTGGTATGGAATACAATGGGAGTTGACACAATCCTAGGCAAGAGATAAAGCAAATAAAAGCAAAGTCCAATGTAAAGATGATCAATAATTTCTTCCACACATAAGTGAGTGCCAATTGTCAAAAGACAAGAAGTATTTGGAAATAATTCCCGGTGGTAGATAACAAGGATATCCGACATCATCTTCACACCAAACAAAAAGCAAATTGCAACTTGTAGAGCTAACATGCCACCTAGGAACAAGATAATTTACAATATCAATTCTAGGTGACAATATCTCAAATGTACACATTTTCTAGGCTAGTAATATACACATAGCATATTACTCCCCCATAATGTGATACCAAATAAAGATAAACAAGAGGCAAAATAACGATCCAACACGAGATAATTAATGGACAATATAGAATTTGAATTTCTCATGAGAAGACATACCACATAGCGACTAGATAATCTTCAAATATCAATACTAGATGGTATTACTCATGTACACACATATATAGGATTGTGAGGTGCACAAATCACATCACTCCCCCATAATGGGATATTCCATTAATATCTCACAAGAGCCAACTAAGAAAAGAACAAGATGCAAAAGGCTCAATGCATGACACACACGTACATGATTTGCAAACCAACACACACATACTTGATTTCTCAAGATAATCAAGTTGGAAGCACAACATATACAAACACATGCAAGGAACAAAACCAAACATGCAAAGGGGTAAGTAACTATCAATGTAAACACTTTAAGCACGAGTTACCGCATGGAGAAACATTGGATATAAGATAGAAACTTGATAATTCGAATAACTTGGCTTGAGACAATTAGAATGATGAAGTCCCCTTAATTCTTCATAAAGTAGCCAAGTCTCCAATGCCCTCCAACAACACCTATTGATCAAGTTTGAGCTTGTTGGTCCCCAACCAAGTTGGGTCCTAAGAGGTTAGTCACAATAGGCTTGGCTACCCAAATGGTTCTCTTCTTGACACCACTTTGAGTACCAACAACTTTGGCAAACACATTGCCAACCTTATCCTTCCCAAGAGAATAGATATCATCAATAATAATTGGGTTGGATAAGTTACCACTAGTGCATGAAGAGGCGAGGTGACCTTTCTCACGACATAAGTAGCAACGTCTACTCTTTACTTTCTTCTCACTTGATTTCTCAACTTGAGAAGCATTAGCTTGAGGATTCTTGGGAAGAGGACTTTCTTCAACTTGTGGTTGAGCATGAGATAGAACTTGTGGCCGCTTCCCTTGTTGCTTGTCACTAATGGCCTTCTTCTTCAATGGGCAAGATCTAACATGATGCCCTTCTACTATGCACTTGAAGCAAACAATCTTGGCCGAAATCTTGACTTGTTCTTGGTCCTTCTTTTTGTTCATCTTGGACTTCTTCTTCTTCT
This sequence comes from Triticum urartu, assembly GCF_003073215.2. Classification (NCBI taxonomy): domain Eukaryota; kingdom Viridiplantae; phylum Streptophyta; class Magnoliopsida; order Poales; family Poaceae; genus Triticum; species Triticum urartu. Next base: position 72,795,072 of record NC_053027.1, on the reverse strand, counting down.
TGGAGTTGAATCCAAGTCCACCTTGGTCATTGGGGGATTTTTGCACACTCAAGATATTGTTGAGTGTGAATTTACCTTCATGACTCTTTTCCAAGTCTTTCTTCAAAGAAGTGCCTTGGGCCTTGAGCTCTTTGATTTCCTCTACATGGTTAGTCTCAACACAAGTACTAGAGGAAGTATAAGCTTCATTGTTAGATCAACAAGGCAAGGGAAGCAATTCATCACAAGATGTACCAACATTGTGAGTAGATGAATTACAAGGACTAGCACATGGCAACATAGCATTTTGACTAGAAGTAGTGCTAGTATCCACATGAGGCTCACTAGATGTTACCTTAGCAATCATGGCCTCATGAGCTATCTTTAGCACATTATGGGATACTATAAGATCATCATGAGAGCTTGAGAGCTTTTCATGACTTTCTTCCAATTTCCCATAATTGCTAGATAGCAACTCAAGTTGAGCCCGTAGCTGAACATTCTCCTTCAAAATAGATGCTTCACAAGTAATAGAGTTAGTAGCACAAGCATCATCATTAACAACAAGAGGAGATGACAACTTGGAAAGCTCTTTTAAATAAGAAGATTCAAGTTGAGCATGAGACTCGGTGAGTTTGATGAGCTCACCCTTAATGACCCTTGAGCCATTTTCGAGGTGATCAAAATCCTCAAGGAGTCTAGCATGAGCAACTTCAAGGTTAGCATTTTTAGTTTCAAAATCATTGGCCTCCACAAGAGCTCTATCACAAGATTCCCTCACTCTAGATAATTCTAGAGCAAAAGTCTCCTCAGGAGATTCCTTGGTGGTTTGTTCAAGTTCAAGAGCTTGAGAGAGGTCCGCAATCTCTTTAGCGTAATCACGCTCATGGCCTTCCATTTTATCAATGGTGACCTCATGCTCCTCAAGACGAGATTCCAACTCATCAATATATTTCTTGCCCTCAGTAGCAATAGACATGATTTCCATGAAGTTGGAACGAGCAATTTTATTCTTAAGAAGAGCTTTAAAAATCATTTCCCCCTTAATTTTTAAGGAGGCAACATCATCATTCTCTTCATCATAATCAACATCATCATCACTCTTGCCATCATCGATATCATCACAAGATATATTGGGATTCAAAGTGGGAGATACCTTTGAAGCCTTGGCCATAAGGCAAAATGCAATAGATGATGATTTAGGATCCCTTGAAGCACCATCCAAGACCACATCTTGTTCCATGGAGTGTTGGGTTTCCTCTACATTCTTAGCACAACAACTCGAGGAAATACATGCATTTTCATCATGGCAACAAGATATAGCAAGCATATCATCATGAGATTTAGTCAAGCAATTTCTACATGATATGCAAGGACTATCAACACAAGCATGTGAAACATTTGGAGTGCTCGAAGTGCTAAAGTCCAAAGACGAATAATTGCAATAAGAAAGTGATGAAGGATTATCAATAATGAGCCCACTATCATCATTGCAATGAACACCACTACTCACCACGTCATTACCTTGTGGCAAACCACACATAGGTGAAGTAGAAGAAGTTGAGAACACAACACGGCCGGAGGTGGAGGGAGAACAATCATCCCCACAAAACTTGGACACACCATATTTATCTTGAAGCTTTGTCCACAACTCATGAGCATCTCGGAACGGCATGAGTTGAAATATAACTACATTGCTCAAAGCATCGAAAAGCACATTAGAAGCTTGAGCATTGAGATAAGAGTTTTTCTCATTCTCTAAAGATAATCTTAGGGGATCCTTTGGAGGAGAAAAACCCATATCTACAATTCGCTCTACATTTGGGTCCATGACCCTAAAGAGATTAAGCATGAAAATTACCCAAACATCAAAATTTGTGCCATCGAAACTAAGAGTGTCAGAGAATCCTAATCCCCTACATCTTTACTCTCTAGGTGGTTAATCCTAACAAAGAGAGACGAGGCTCTGATACCAATTGAAAGATCGTGGATGTCGCCTAGAGGGGGTGAATAGGCGTTTTAAAATAATTATGGTTTAGGCTTGAACAAATGTGGAATAAACCTAGCGGTTAATTTTTCAAGAACAAAACCTACAACAACTAGGCTCACCTATGTGCACCAACAACTTATGCTAAGCAAGATAAACTACTAGGTGATAGCAAGATATATGACAAGAAACAATATGGCTATCACAAAGTAAAGTGCATAAGTAAAGAGCTCGGGTAAGAGATAACCGAGGCATGTGGAGACGATGATGTATCCCGAAGTTCACACCCTTGTGGATGCTAATCTCCGTTTGGAGCGGTGTGGAGGCACAATGCTCCCCAAGAAGCCACTAGGGCCACCGTAATCTCCTCACGCCCTCGCACAATGCAAGATGTCGTGATTCCACTAAGGGACCTGTCGGGGATATACCCCGCGGTATGACCCGGCTGGAGTTGTAAACCGGCTGGGACTTGGTAAACCGGCAGATGGTAAACCGGCGAAGAGTTAAGACAGAGAGTCAAGACAGATGGCTAAGACAGACGGTAAACCAGCTGGTGTTAAACCAGCAGACAATGTTAAACCGACAGACGTTAAGAAGCCCAGGAAGGGAAGTCAGAATAGTTTAAGTTAAAGTACGAGTTGGACTCCACTTGTAACCCGCCCCTTCAACATATATAAGGAGGGGCAGGGCACCCCAAGAGGGACAAGTTCCACAAGTTTGATAAGTTAGGTTTAGACAATAGCTCTCGAGATAGAGCACACTTGTAACCATGATCATCATCATCAATATCAATGAAGTAGGATGTAGGCTTTTACCTCCACCGTGAGGGGCCGAACCTGGGTAAAACATCGTGTCTCTCGTCCCGCTCAACCCCTCTCAAGCTACCACATAGATGCGTTCGCCTCACGACTAAAGTCCTGATACTAAGGACATCTGCCGTGACAATTCCACGACAGGACCCTTGAGGGTGGTCACCAATACCGTACAAATGGCAACCCTTGGGGGCGGTCACCGGTACCCATACACTTTGGCAACCCTTGGGGGCGGTCACCGGTACCCGTCAAATTGCTCGGGGCGATCTCCACAACCTAATTGGAGACCCCGACGCTTTCCCGGAGCTTTACACCATGATGATTGAGTTCCGAACACCACCAACCATCTAGGGCGCCCAAGCACCCAAGAGGAACAAGCTCAAGGGTACCAAGCACCCAAGAGTAATAAGCTTCTCAACTTGTAACTTCCACGTATCACGTGGAGAACTCAAACCGATGCACCAAATGCAATGGCAAGGGCACAAAGAGTGCCCAAGTCCTTCTCTCCCAAATCCCACCGAAGCAACAAATGCTAGGGAGGAAAATGAGAGGAAGAACAAAGAAGAGAACACGAAGAACTCCAAGATCTATATCCAAGGGGTTCCCCTCACATAGAGGAGAAAGTGATTGGTGGAAACGTGGATCTAGATCTCCTCTCTCTTTTCCCTCAAGAAATAGCAAGAATCATTGGAGGGATTGAGAGTTAGCAAGCTCGAAGAAGGTCAACAATGGGGGAAGAACACGAGCAAAAAAGGATAAGGTTCAATGGGGAAGAAGACCCCCTTTTATAGATGGGCAAAATCCAACCGTTATGCTCATAGCCCGCACCGAGCGGTACTACCGCTAGGGCGGTAGTAGCCCTTTGAAACACAACAGCGAGGAGGCAAAAAAGCCAGAAGAACCATCGGAGCGGTAGTACCGCTTGACCTCACGGTACTACCTCTAGGGGTAGCGGTACTACTGCTTGCGAGCGGTACTAAAAAATTACATCCGTGCCTACCACCGCTGGACTTGTGACGAGTTTTTGGTCCCGAGCGGAAGTAGCCACGGAAGTAGCCGCGGTAGTACTGCTCCAAGCAGTAGTACCGCTCCAAGAGCGGTAGTACCGCTCCCAAGAGCGGTAGTAAAAAATTACATCCGCTCCTGTCCGCGGTAGTACCGCTGCAGCCTTTTCAAAACACCAAAACTGACACAACTTCTGCAAACGGACTCCGAATTCGACGAAACCAAGTTTGTTGGAAAGCTAGCGACAAGGGCTAACACAGTCTTGATATAAATACAAATAAGAAGCAAATGAGAAAAGACCCAAAAGAAAATGGTGAGAACCCTTCCTCGGATAAGACCGGTAAAACCTCCAACACCGAAAACATCATAGAAGACGCATGCAAACTCCGTTTTCGATGAACTCAAGCTTGTCATCAAGATAACCATAAGCTGTAAGACTCACAAAGAGAACCAAACAAGAACCAAGAAACATGATGCAAGGATGCAATGGTTTGAGCTCTCGACGAACGATACGATCAAGCTACTCACTTGATAGCCCCCCTTGATAGTACGGCTATCGATCCTATAACCCGGTCTCCCAACTACCACCATGAGACCGGTAAAATAGAAAACCTATCAAGGGCAAACCTTTGCCTTGCACATGATCCACTTGAGCTAGATGATGACGATCTTGTCCTCCTCAAGATGGACCACCTTTCTTGATTGCGTTGGGTCGATGGAGACTAGATGATTGCTCCCCCATACTCCACTATGGGTGAGCCACTCTTCGGCACATCTTCACAAGTCCATTGACACCACAATGGATGGCAAGCTTCAAGCACTTGATCTCTTCGTGATTCTCCACTTGAACTGCACACGGCAATCTTGATGACGATCACCACTTGATGTCATCCTTCCCATGGGTTGTATGATATCATCCTCTTGACGCAAGCCCATGGACACGTACCTAACCCCACATAGACTCTCACATAGACCATGGGTTAGTACACAAAGTGCAATGGACAATGCTTACCATACCATGGGATCACTTGATCCCTCTCGGTACATCTTCTACTCTTTGTGAGTTGATCAACTTGATTCACTCTTGACTTAGTCTTGATCAACCTTGAATCTTTCCAACTCTCTTCGTTTGGATGATGTCTTGAAGGTAAACATGAATGATCACACAATCTTCTTCTTCAAGACATGCTTGCAATAAGCTCAACACTCACATGACCAATCTTTGGATAATTCCTTAATAGCACCTTGGTCAACCCATAAACTCCTTGAAACCAACACATGGACTTCAAGAAATGCCTATGGAAAAATCCTTCAAATATAACTCAATGCAACCATTAGTCCATAGAGAATGTCATCAATTACCAAAACCACACATGGGGGCACCGCATGTCCTTTCAATCTCCCCCATTTTGGTAATTGATGACAATCACTTTCAAGAGAGTTTATATAAGGAATTATGCATCACCATGCAATGCAACAACCAATAATGCATGCGTAGGAGATGCGTATGCTTAGGAACAAACCAAAGCCAGAAGAGACAACTCTCTAAACTTCTCCACAAAACTCTCTGAAACTTCTCCCATTGGCATCGATTGCCAAAATGGGCTAAAATCTTAGAAGGCCAATATAAAATGTGTTCCTCCATAAATTGTGTATTTCTCAACAAGAGAGTGGAATGCAATACACATATCCAACGGTAAATACTTGGAGGAAGACAAAGTATATTGAGGCCCAAAGATTGCAAAAGGAAGATATGCCACAAAAGACATAAATCAAAGAGAGAAACAAGCAATCACAATAGATACCAATTGAAGCAAGCTATCAAAGGATACCAATTGAACCAACTAGGCCAATGATCCAAGAGCCCACATGAATAAAGGATATTATGATAAGAGCGGAGCAGTGTTCTAAAGAAACTAGAGAAGCTCGCCATGATTTGTGCACATCAAGAATTTTTGTATTTGGATACAAAGTGCACATAATAGTATCATAGCTCCCCCAAAATCAATAGAAACTTACAACAAGTGCAAGAGAGCATATAGGAAACTAAGCCTAGTACTCCCTCCGGTCCTTTTTACTCTGCATATTATAATTCTCTGAAGTCAAATTTCACAAAGTTTGATCGTATCTATATGAAAAAATATCAACATCTGCCACGCTAAAGCTATACAATATGAAACTTTAAGTCATGACACATCTATTGGTATTGATTTCAAATTGTGAATGTTGGTATTTTTTCTATAAAGTTGGTCAAACTTTACAAGGCTTGACTTCAGTCAAATCTTATATGCGAACTAAAAAGGACCGGAGGGAGTACTTGCAACAAACACATGGTTGAGCAACAAGTAAGAGAGGCAACTTAAGAGTGGGCTCAACCAAAAAGATGTGTGGAGTCAAGGCAATGCACTTGAGAAGACTAATGTACAGAAGAGCATTAAGCATCAATAAAGTCTTCAAAGAATGAGGCACACGGTGCAAGGCCTATCATTCCCACACACAACTAGCAAATGGGTTCACAAGCTTAGTAATAAGCATATAGAGAACCTATGCTTGTGACAACCCGCGGTGAAGATAGAAGATGAAAGGCACATCAAGACGAGGGATGCCAATTAAGATGTCAAAAAGCTCGTAAAGATTAGCACGAGGAAAATAATGTTCACCACACAAGAGCTGTAACATCCCAAATTTGCAATTTGGAATTTTATACACTAGATCATCATGCATATCATATTTTCGTGCATTTTGGTTGATCCTAGAAATTTCACGCAACTGAAGGACCCACGGAGAGAGTTGGAGATTTCGTTATTTTCATATTTGAGTTCTCTCAAATTTTGGAAAAGAGGATCATTTGATTTATTTATTTCATCTTCAATTATTTTTCCAATATCAAAAAAAAATGAGAGAGGGAATAATATGACTTTCCCAAAGTTAGGAAAAATGAAGATCTAATGAATAAATCAAATTTTGGTTTTGCCGGAGTTTTGTTTGCTTTGTTTTGGATAGGGAAAAATGCGCGTTTTCAAAAAAATTGCATTTTAGGCCCGGAGAAAAGTTCATTTTGTTCGACTCATTTTTAGGATTCAGGGAAAATTTACTTTAGATTTTTCGGAGTTCGTTCAGATAGTTTTTCTTTTGTTTTTCTGCGCGCGAAACCGATTTAAAAAAAAGGAGCAGCTCCCGCGTGCCAGGCCAGCGGGGCCAAGGCCCAGCCCGCTGCCACCGCCCCCAGCCCCTCGGGCGAAGCCGAGTCCCAGCGGGACTCTAGGCCGCCGTCCCCCCCCCCCCTTGCCCCTTGGCCAAGTCACACCCCCCTCCTAGTATATATACTCACCCCCCCTCTCTTTTCCTCCACCACCCAAGCCCGCCGCTGCCTTAAGCCGCCGCCGCCGCCCTAAGCCGCCGCCCGGAGCCCCGCCTCCCGAGGTAGCCGCGCCGCCTCTTCTTTTCCTCGGTTCGGTTTTTCTCCTAGAAAACCGTTCCGGTTCTTCTCTTTTTTCTTCCGGTTTTTCTTCCGGCTTTGTTTTGGATAGGGAAAAATGCGCGTTTTCAAAAAAATTGCATTTTAGGCCCGAAGAAAAGTTCATTTTGTTCGACTCATTTTTAGGAGTCGGGGAAAATTTACTTTAGATTTTTTGGAGTTCGTTCAGATAGTTTTTCTTTTGTTTTTCTGCGCGCGAAACCGATTTAAAAAAAAAGGAGCAGCTCCCACGTGCCAGGCCAGCCGGGCCAAGGCCCAGCCCGCTGCCACCGCCCCCAGCCCCCCGCGCGAAGCCGAGTCCCAGCGGGACTCTAGGCCGCCGCCCCCCCCCCCTTGCCCCTTGGCCAAGTCACACCCCCCTCCTAGTATATATACTCACCCCCCCTCTCTTTTCCTCCACCACCCAAGCCCGCCGCTGCCTTAAGCCGCCATCGCCGCCCTAAGCCGCCGCCCGGAGCCCCGCCTCCCGAGGTAGCCGCGCCGCCTCTTCTTTTCCTTGATTCGGTTTTTCTCCTAGAAAACCGTTCCGGTTCTTCTCTTTTTTCTTTCGGTTTTTCTTCCGGCTTTGTTTCGGTTTTCCTCCGAAACCCTAGATCGGTTTTCATTCTTCTTTCGGACCGTTCGTATCAACGAACGTGATCACCGATTTTTTCCCGGTTAACGAACGTCCGTTCGTTTAACTGTTCATCTCTTTCCTTTCGTCGGATTTATTCCGTGATCGCGATCTCAGATCCGATCTTCGTTCTAGTCTTTCTTCTCGCTCGTTTATCGGAATCAGGTGATTCAAGCGCCTGGAGTTTCATCTCGAAACCGCCGTTCCGTATCAACTTGAACAAGCCTTTGCTACAATAAAATTTGACCTAGTTTCAACTTGCTAGAATCGAGTTGTTTTCTTCCGCCGTTTGTTTTCCGTTTCTTTGTTCGGTTCTTTCTTTCTTTGCAACCGGAGTTCTTAAGTTGAACTTTCTGGTTCGTTCTCTTGTTCGAGTTTTACCTGTGCATTAGATGAGTACTTATTGTGTGCTTGTTGTTTGTCTGCGATAGATCACCCGGATTGCGCCGCTTGTTACTTCGAAACCCTAGGACTCGCAGATTCTCAGCAAGGCAAGTAACACTTTGATCATACCTTTTCTACAACCCAGTTTTATTGCATTAGATCAATCCTCTCACATTGCATGATTAGGATCTAATTAAATTGTGGGATGGGAAGTAGATGAGGTAGTACCTATCACCTGTATTATTATGAAACCTTTGGGAGTTACTTCTACGTTTGCTTATTATGCCATGCTATGCTAGTAGACGTGGATTGGGTGAGTGATATCCATGACAGATGTGAGATTGATAAATTAATGGTTTACCTAAGGTGGCAACTTAAACACACATCTGGGTGGATTGAGGCACCTGATGTCTATCAGGACTTGCCTGTTTTTATTTCGGACCGCCACCCAGGCTCAAAGGGATCATAAGATCATTCATGCTAGTAACTTCCGTGTGCAGCCACAAGCCATTATGGGCTCTGGCATAGTTGACTAAGTCGTGCGAACTCTTACAGGGTAGACTAGCAGATGTAGGGGAAAGTAGGTGCACCGGTCTATCCATCATAAGGTGCTAGCGCTTCTGAAAGACTATGTCTCGGTCATCCGTCTTCTCAAACACCCTGCAGTGCAAGAATCCAAACGGAGGCGATCGAGTCTTGTGGGGAAAAGTGCACAAACCTCTGCAGAGTGTAACAAACTAATCATGATTAGCCGTGTCCCCGGTTATGGACAACTTGTGTATCTAGTACTTGAATATCATGTGAATCTCATCACGTTACTTCTAATTAATGTTGTTGGGTTTTAATTGTTCACTTAATTGGGATCGGAATGCTGTCAACCATTCTCGATGTTTAACAACTACCATGATAGTTAAATAAATTTATTCCTTTGAAGTAGGGAAAAACTGGCTTTACGCAAAACTGTAACCATAGAGCTTTCCACCAGCCATATATGCATGTAGTATAGCTGTTTCATTCCATTACTCTCTATGTGTTACATTGCCAGCATATTCCATGTGCTGACCCGTTTTCGGGCTGCAACTTCTCATGTTGCAGACTTTTCATACGACGAGTAAGGTGCTTTTAGGTCGTGCTTCTATACTCAGTGATGCCGTTGGAGTTGATGGACCCATTTATCTTCCGAGTCTTCCGCTGTTAACGTTATTAGATGGCCCTAAGCCATATTTATTGTAATAAGTTCTGTTTGAGACAACGATGTAATAAGTGTGTGATTGCCACTCTGCTATAAATCCTTCGATGTACTGTGTGGTGTCAGCATTACTAATCCAGGGATGATACCGGAGCACAGTAGACTTGATCCATTCGGGTCGGGTCGCTACAGATATGGTATCAGAGCACACGCTGACTGTAGGACACGACCACTAAGTTAAAGCCATAGATCACCATTCTCTTCTCATTTTCTATCTCCTCATCTTTTCTACTCTTTTAGGATGACGAACGCGAAGATTAAGTACGCTCAACCGGATGAAGGCACACCATTTGGATTTCACCTGAAGGAAGTCACGAAGTACCTGAACATTGGATTACCAAGCTTCACGGGAACCTTCAACGCCACTCTGCCTGAAGAGGAGCGCTGGAAGATTCAAGCTCACGTTCCGGGAAGGACATTCGCGCCAATCACGAAGCCTATAGATAGTGTTTTCAATGCACCAACCTGGAGTCTGGGAAGGAGCATGGCAGCTCATATCACCATGGGACGCATTGGAGAAGTTTATCAAGAAGACCTCAAGGACACTATCTACCAGATTTGCGGACGCCGAGATGAACAATGGGAGTTAGTCATCACCAAGAAGGATAGACCCATTGCATCTTTCATCCAGGAGTTAAGCCAGCACATTCGACGCCACGAGAACCAGATGTGCAATGATATGATAGAGTTGAAGAATGCGAAGGCAAGAATCATCGAGCTAGAAGGAGAGCTGAAGTCTACACGCAAGGACTACATGGACGAGATCGTAGCTCTAGCAAGACACAATGGCAATCTTAAGCAGGAGATTGAAGAACTCAAGAGGAAGTTAGCATTCAAGGAGGAAGACGAGTACGTCGCATGTCCGGACAACTACATCATCATCGACGACACCGATTCGGATCCAAGTGAACCCGACTTTGAAGACGAAGCTGGAGCAGATATCATGGAGTCTTCCACCGGTTCAAATTTCTAGATGACCACCAGATAGTAGTAGCATTTCCCCCCCTGTAAACATTATAGTCGAGCACTTTTGCGATAGTTTTAGACCGATTGTAAGCCCTTGTTTGATTGAATGAAGTGATTTTGTGTGCATTTGCTCATGTGCATTGGGGTAGTGTTTTCCCTTTAGACCTCACTCTATTCTTAATTCTCGTCTTTTCTAAACCCTCAGATGCCACCGAGACGTGACAATGGATTCCCACCGGAGCTCACTCAGTTGATCCAGCAGCAGAATCAATTGATGCAGATGTTAGTCCAGAACCAGCAGAACAACAACAACAACAACCCACCACCACCACCACCTGTTGACCACTTAGCCCGTTTCCTTAGGCTGAATCCGCCGGTGTTTTCCAGTAGCACCGAGCCAATAGTAGCAGACGATTGACTCCGCAAGATAGGAAGGGAGTTGACCACTGCAGGATGCACGGATGGTGAGAAAGTGAAGTTTGCCGCTCACCAGCTTGACGGACCCGCGGCAGCATGGTGGGAGAATTTCACAGCCACTTACCCAGTTGACACTGTCACATGGGATCAGTTTCAGCAAGCTTTCCGCACTGCCCATGTTTCAGCAGGAGCTATGGCCATGAAGAAGCATGAGTTTCGCAACTTACGCCAAGGAGGAAGGACAGTTGGCCAGTACGTTGACGATTTCAGCAAGTTAGCACGTTATGCCCCAGATGACGTTGCTACGGATGCAGCTAAGCAGGAGAAGTTTCTGGAAGGACTGAATGATGAACTAAGCATGCAGTTGATGGTAGCGAGTTTCAACAACTACCAGGAGTTGGTAGATCGTGCCATCATGATTGAAGGGAAGCAACAGCAGATTGAGAACCGCAAGAGGAAATATGGACAGGGGAAGTATAACTCTGGAGCCCAGCAGAAGCCCCGTTTTACCCCTAAACCGGGATTTCAGTTTCAGCATACCCATGGAGGAGGTAGTTCGCACAACCATAATGGCCACAAGAATGGTAATGGGAATGGAGGAAGCAACGGCCAGAACCGTACCACCCCATCGACCCCAACCAAGAGAGACCTGAGCCAAGTCACCTGTTTCAAGTGTTCCAAGACCGGACATTATGCCAATGAATGTCCAGAAGGCCAGAATGGAAATGGCAATGGAAGCTCTGGGAAAAAGCCGAACCCTTTCAATAGGGGACAGGTGAACCACGTTAATGTGGAGGAGGTTGAAGATCAGCCCGATGCAGTAATCGGTAAGTTTTTGGTTAAGTCATTTACCGCACTCATTCTTTTCGATACTGGTGCATCGCATTCATACATATCAAGGGGATTTGTGGAAAAGTATAGCCTGCCCACTAGGGTTCTTAAAACACCTATGCTAGTAAGCTCGCCAGGAGCAGAGTACATGGCCAGACAAGGATGTTTCCAAGTACCATTAAGTATAGGAAGGCATGTTTTCCCAACAGATTTAATTATTCTGGAATCCCAAGGTCTGGATGTGATTCTTGGTATGGATTGGCTGTCGATGTATGGAGGAAACATCGATTGCGCCAGTAAGACAATTTTGCTTACCACACCAGAAGGAAGAAGGATCAAGTATGTATCCCGGCATGTGCCAAACAGGACACAAGTAAACTGCCTAACAGGAGTTGTGCAAGAAGAAGTACCAGTGGTAAAGGATTTTCCTGATGTATTTCCTGAGGAATTACCAGGCATGCCACCGGATAGAGACATTGAGTTTTTTATTGAGTTATTGCCAGGTACAGGCCCAATATCGAAGCAACCGTACCGGATGCCAGCAAAGGATTTGGTGGAAATTAAGAATCAGATTAAGGAGTTATTGGATAAAGGTTACATTCGCCCAAGTTCTTCGCCTTGGGGATCACCCGTACTTCTAGTGGAAAAGAAGGATGGATAATTAAGGATGGTTGTAGATTATCGGGGATTGAATGAAGTAACCATCAAGAACAAGTACCCCCTGCCAATGATCAATGATCTGTTTGATCGGTTGCAAGGAGCTAAAGTGTTTTCCAAGATCGACTTGTGATCAGGGTACCATCAATTGAAGATTCGGGAGCAGGACATACCTAAGACAGCATTCACCACGAGATATGGACTGTATGAGTATACCGTTATGTCATCTGGATTGACTAACGCACCTGCCTATTTTATGAACCTGATGAACAAAGTGTTTATGGAGTTTTTGGATAAGTTCGTCGTAGTGTTCATTGATGACATCCTGGTTTATTCAAAGAATGAAGAGGAGCATAAGGAACATTTGCGTTTGGTTTTGGAGAAACTAAGGGAACATCAGTTATACGCCAAATTCAGCAAATGTGAGTTTTGGTTGAAGGAAGTTGGATTCCTCGGACACGTTATATCCGGAGAAGGTATAGCAGTTGACCCCACTAAGGTTGAGACCGTAACCGAATGGGAATCACCAATGACAGTTGGAGAGATCCGGAGTTTTCTTGGACTCGCAGGATACTATCGGAGATTCATTGAGAACTTTTCAAAGATTGCAAAGCCTATGACTGAATTGTTGAAGAAGGATACTAAGTTCAATTGGACTGAGGAATGTGAGGCTAGTTTCCAGGAATTGAAGAAACGCTTGGTTACCTCACCAGTATTGATTTTGCCAGATCAGACCAAAGATTATGAGGTGTATTGTGACGCTTCACGTCGAGGACTTGGAGCAGTCCTTATGCAGGAAGGGAGAGTTGTCTCGTATGCCTCACGGCAACTGAAGCCTCATGAGTTGAATTATGCCACGCATGATTTGGAGTTAGCAGCCGTAGTGCATGCATTGAAGACGTGGAGACATTTCCTCATTGGAAATCATTGTGAGGTGTACACGGATCACAAGAGTTTGAAGTACATTTTCACTCAGAAGGAGTTGAACCTCCGACAAAGGAGATGGTTGGAGCTCATCAAGGATTATGACATGAGATTGCATTACCATCCCGGAAAAGCTAATGTAGTAGCTGACGCATTGAGCCGTAAGAGCCATGTCAATACTCTAATGACGGGGAAAATACCCAAGGAGTTAGTAGAAAACCTTCGTGAGCTATGTTTGGAAATAGTTCCGAGAGGCTATGTAGCAACATTGGAGATTCAGTCAATGTTGATGGATAAGATCAGAGAAGCTCAGAAATCTGACAAGGAGATTGCTACTATAAAAGAGAAATTGAGCGAAGGAAAAGCAAAGGGATTTCGTGAGGATGAGCATGATACCCTATGGTTTGAGGACCGTGTTTATGTGCCAAGTGACCCGGAGATCAGGAAGTTGATTTTGCAAGAGGCACATGATTCACCGTATTCGATTCACCCAGGGAATACCAAAATGTATTTGGATTTGAAGGAAACATTCTGGTGGACCGGAATGAAAAAGGATATTGCAGCATATGTAGCAGTTTGTGACGTATGTCAGAGAGTAAAGGCAGAGCATCAGAAGCCAGCAGGATTGTTACAACCATTGCCGATACCCGAATGGAAGTGGGATAAGATAGGCATGGATTTTATCACAGGACTACCCAGGACAAAATCAGGCTATGACTCGATATGGGTAGTAGTTGATCGTTTGACAAAGGTAGCACATTTTATTCCAGTTAAGACCACTTACACCAGTGCTAAGTTGGCAAAGATATACATGACTAGGATCATTTGTTTGCATGGAGTTCCGAGGAGTATCATATCATATAGAGGAACTCAATTTACCTCAAAATTTTGGAATCAGTTGCATGAAACTTTAGGAACCAGACTAGAGTTCAGCACAGCTTTTAATCCACAGACAGATGGACAGACCGAGAGAGTCAATCAGATTTTGGAAGATATGCTGAGAGCTTGTGCACTAGATTATGGATGTATTTGGGACGATAACTTGCCGTATGCGGAGTTTTCTTATAACAACAGTTAGCAAACCAGTTTGAAGATGGCACCTTTCGAAGCTTTATACGGAAGGAGGTGCAGGACACCGTTGTCATGGGACGAAGTTGGAGACCGTCAATTCTTTGGACCAGATTTGATTAAGGAGTCTGAACGGAAAGTTAAGTTGATTCGCGATAGGCTCAAGGTAGCCCAGTCCAGGCAGAAGAGCTACGCAGATTCTAAACGCAAGGATATAGTCTACGAAACCGGAGACAGAGTTTATCTCCGAGTATCCCCACTTCGAGGAGTTAAGCGCTTCGGAGTTAAGGGAAAATTAGCACCGCGTTTCGTTGGACCGTACAAGATCTTGCAACGTATGGGAGAAGTCGCTTATAAGTTGGAATTACCAGAGGAGCTGTTAGGAGTTCATGATGTATTCCATGTTTCTCAGCTGAAGAAATGTCATGCCGAGATGGCGGAGGTACCGCTAAGAGATACCGTGCCACTCGAAGCGATTCAGTTGAAGGACGACTTAACGTATGAGGAGAAGCCAGTCAAGATTCTCGATTATGCCAGCAGAGTTACCCGCAGCAAGGTTATCAAGTTTTGCAAAGTTCAGTGGAACCACCACTCAGAGGATGAAGCCACCTGGGAAAGAGAAGAAGAATTGCTCAAGGACCACCCTCACCTATTTTCTAGCCAACCCGAATCTCGAGGGCGAGATTCATCTTAAGGGGGGTAGGTTTGTAACATCCCGAATTTGCAATTTGGAATGTTATACACTAGATCATTATGCATATCATATTTTCATGCATTTTGGTTGATCCTAGAAATTTCACGCAACTCAAGGACCCACGGAGAGAGTTGGAGATTTCGTTATTTTCATATTTGAGTTCTCTCAAATTTTGGAAAAGAGGATCATTTGATTTATTTATTTCATCTTCAATTATTTTTCCAATATCAAAAAAAATGAGAGAAGGAATAATATGACTTTCCCAAAGTTAGGAAAAATGAAGATCTAATGAATAAATCAAATTTTGGTTTTGCCGGAGTTTTGTTTGCTTTTTTTGGATAGGGAAAAATGCGCGTTTTCAAAAAAATTGCATTTTAGGCCCGGAGAAAAGTTCATTTTGTTCGACTCATTTTTAGGAGTCGGGGAAAATTTACTTTAGATTTTTCGGAATTTGTTCAGATAGTTTTTCTTTTGTTTTTCTGCGCGCGAAACCGATTTAAAAAAAAGGAGCAACTCCCGCGCGCCAGGCCAGCCGGGCCAAGGCCTAGCCAGCCGCCACCGGCCCCAGCCCCTCGCGCGAAGCCGAGTCCCAGTGAGACTCTAGGCCGCCGCCCCCCCCCCTTTCCCCTTGGCCAAGTCACACCCCCCCCTCCTAGTATATATACTCACCCCCCCTCTCTTCCTCCACCACCCAAGCCCGCCGCCGCCTTAAGCCGCCGCCGCCGCCCTAAGCCGCCGCCCGGAGCCCCGCCTCCCGAGGTAGCCGCGCCGCCTCTTCTTTTCCTCGGTTCAGTTTTTCTCCTAGAAAACCGTTCCGGTTCTTCTCTTTTTTCTTCCGGTTTTTCTTCCGGCTTTGTTTCGGTTTTCTTCTGAAACCCTAGATCGGTTTTCATTCTTCTTTCGGACCGTTCGTCTCAACGAATGTGATCACCAATTTTTTTCCCGGTTAACGAACGTCCGTTCGTTTAACCGTTCATCTCTTTCCTTTCGTCGGATTTATTCCGTGATCGCGATCTCAGATCCGATCTTCGTTCTAGTCTTTCTTCTCGCTCGTTTATCGAAATCAGGTGATTCAAGCGCCTGGAGTTTCGTCTCGAAACCGCCGTTCCGTCTAATCAACTTGAACAAGCCTTTGCTACAGTAAAATTTGACCTAGTTTCAACTTGCTAGAACCGAGTTGTTTTCTTCCGCCGTTTGTTTTCCGTTTCTTTGTTCGGTTCGTTCTTTCTTTGCAACTGGAGTTCTTAAGTTGAACTTTCTGGTTCGTTCTCTTGTTCGAGTTTTACCTGTGCATTAGATGAGTACTTATTGTGTGCTTGTTGTTTGTCTGCGATAGATCACCTAGATTGCGCCGCTTGTTACTTCGAAACCCTAGGACTCGCAGATTCTCAGCAAGGCAAGTAACACTTTGATCATACCTTTTCTACAACCCAGTTTTATTGCATTAGATCAATCCTCTCACATTGCATGATTAGGATCTAATTAAATTGTGGGATGGGAAGTAGATGAGGTAGTACCTATCACCTGTATTATTATGAAACCTTTGGGAGTTACTTCTACGTTTGCTTATTATGCCATGCTATGCTAGTAGACGTGGATTGGGTGAGTGATATCCATGACAGATGTGAGATTGACAATTTAATGGTTTACCTAAGGTGGCAACTTAAACACACATCTGGGTGGATTGAGGCACCTGATGTCTATCAGGACTTGCCTGTTTTTATTTCGGACCGCCACCCAGGCTCAAAGGGATCATAAGATCATTCATGCTAGTAACTTCCGTGTGCAGCCACAAGCCATTATGGGCTCTGGCATAGTTGACTAAGTCGTGCGAACTCTTATAGGGTAGACTAGCAGATGTAGGGGAAAGTAGGTGTACCGGTCTATCCATCGTAAGGTGCTAGTGCTTCTGAAAGACTATGTCTCGGTCATCCGTCTTCTCAAACACCCTGCAGTGCGAGAATCCAAACGGAGGCGATCGATTCTTGTGGGGAAAAGTGCGCAAACCTCTGCAGAGTGTAACAAACTAATCATGATTAGCCGTGTCCCCAGTTATGGACAACTTGAGTATCTAGTACTTGAATATCATGTGAATCTCATCACGTTACTTCTAATTAATGTTGTTGGGTTTTAATTGTTCACTTAAGTGGGATCGGAATGCTGTCAACCATTCTCGATGTTTAACAACTACCATGATAGTTAAATAAATTTATTCCTTTGCAGCAGGGAAAAACTGGCTTTACGCAAAACTGTAACCATAGAGCTTTCCACCAGCCATATATGCATGTAGTATAGCTGTTTCATTCCATTACTCTCTATGTGTTACATTGCCAGCATATTCCATGTGCTGACCCGTTTTCGGGCTGCAACTTCTCATGTTGCAGACTTTTGAGACGACGAGTAAGGTGCTTTTAGGTCGTGGTTCTATACTCAGTGATGCCGTTGGAGTTGATGGACCCATTTATCTTCCGAGTCTTCCGCTGTTAACGTTATTAGATGGCCCTAAGCCATATTTATTGTAATAAGTTCTCTTTGAGACAACGATGTAATAAGTGTGTGATTGCCACTCTGCTATAAATACTTCGATGTACTGTGTGGTGTCAGCATTACTGATCCAGGGATGACACCGGAGCACAGTAGACTTGATCCATTCGGGTCGGGTCGCTACAAGAGCGCATCAAGATGCAACGATAGAAGACACGCACTCAAGGCAAAAGCTTTCACGGAGCCACCAAATAAATAACATAAGAAAGACAAGGTGGACGTGAAAGAAAGGATATCATCTAGATATGCAACCTCTCTCAAGTGTATAAGATTCTAGGTAGACGAAATCATGATGATATATATATCTACAAAGAAGGATGTACACCCGAAATAGTTACAACACGAAGGAACAAGATATCCAAAAGGAAGTCATACATATACCAATAAGATATTTGCTTGAGAGCATAGCACATGGCTAGATATGGTCTTATTATATATAAATGAACTCCAACCACACGAACATCAAAGACATCACAACTAGCAACAAGACATCATTGTTGGGATGCTTTGAGAAAGGAAACAAGTATCACAAGAAAGAATGGATAACATGCCATGATACAACCTACACAAGGTTGGTGCAAGAAATGTGTGCATGAAGTATATGAAGATACTTATTACCGAGATAACATTGGAAGGATGTAGTAGATACCAATTGAAGGTACAAAGTAGTTCATTGATCATCCTAGCTTGACTCCAATAAGCACATGGTGACAACACCTTCCTTGTGAGTGAGCCGAGCATCCAATGCATCTCCACTTGTTCCTAGAACAACAATACAAACAAAATGGTACCCAAACTCATTGGGACCAAAGAGTTAGAGAACCAACAACACATAGGACAAACTCCACATAAATATGTGCATATGGATATGAAAATGAATTTCATGCACATCTCATCCAATTTGAGACTTGGTGGAGTTCCCCCTATATATTGGGTCAAAGAAAGAAAACATGCCAAAGAAACTACAAGAAGTAAATATGCATGCTCAAGACTTTCAAGAACCGAGACCAAAAGACAAAGAAATACCAAGCGAAGAAAAGATACCAAATGAATAAATCATCACTTGGAGGATATCCATAAAAGATACATCAAGGAATGAGATATCCATTGATACACTCAAAAAGAAAGATGTCAAACTCCCAAAAGACAGAATGGTTCCAAACAAACCAAACCCTCTACAAAGTTTCATGATGGCACAAAGCACCAAAAAGAAACGGCTTGCCTTCCACAAAGCACACACTTGATAAGGATCGCAAGATGAGTGTTTTATAGAGAATATGATAGCTCCCCCAAGACTAGTGCATTATAGAGAATTTTCATTTGAATACAAAATGCACGAGGTGGGATCACCACTTTCACTATATCTAGAAAACACTAGACAAGGTCAAGAAATTAACAAGATCCACAAGTGGTATGGAATACAATGGGAGTTGACACAATCCTAGGCAAGAGATAAAGCAAATAAAATCAAAGGCCAAAGTAAAGATGATCAATAGTTTCTACCACACATAAGTGAGTACCAATTGTCAAAAGACAAGAAGTATTTGGAAATAATTCCCGGTGGTAGATAACAAGGATATCCGACATCATTTTCACACCAAACAAAAAGCAAATTGCAACTTGTAGAGCTAACATGCCACCTAGGAACAAGATAATTTACAATATCAATTCTAGGTGACAATATCTCAAATGTACACATTTTCTAGGCTAGTAATATACACATAGCATATTACTCCCCCATAATGTGATACCAATTAAAGATAAACAAGAGGCAAAATAACGATCCAACATGAGATAATTAATGGACAATATAGAATTTGAATTTCTCATGAGAAGACATACCACGTAGCGACTAGATAATCTTGAAATATCAATACTAGATGGTATTACTCATGTACACACATATATAGGATTGTGAGGTGCACAAAGCACATCACTCCCCCATAATGGGATATTCCATTAATCTCTCACAAGAGCCAACTAAGAAAAGAACAAGATGCAAAAGGCTCAATGCATGACACACACGTACATGATGTGCAAACCAACACACACATACTTGATTGCTCAAGATAATCAAGTTGGAAGCACAACATATACAAACGCATGTAAGGAACAAAACCAAACATGCAAAGAGGTAAGTAACTATCAATGTAAACACTTTAAGCACGAGTTACCACATGGAGAAACATTGGATATAAGATAGAAACTTGATAGTTCCAATAACTTGGCTTGAGACAATTAGAATGATGAAGTCCCCTTAATTCTTCATAAAGTAGCCAAGTCTCCAATGCCCTCCAACAACACCTATTGATAAAGTTTGAGCTTGTTGGTCCCCGACCCCAACCAAGTTGGGTCCTAAGAGGTTAGTCACAATAGGCTTGGCTACCCAAATGGTTCTCTTCTTGACACCACTTTGAGTACCAACAACTTTGGCAAACACATTGCCAACCTTATCCTTCCCAAGAGAATAGATATCATCAATAATAATTGGGTTGGATAAGTTACCACTAGTGCATGAAGAGGCGAGGTGACCTTTCTCACGACATAAGTAGCAACGTCTACTCTTTACTTTCTTCTCACTTGATTTCTCAACTTGAGAAGCATTAGCTTGAGGATTCTTGGGAAGAGGACTTTCTTCAACTTGTGGTTGAGCATGAGATCGAACTTGTGGCCGCTTCCCTTGTTGCTTGTCACTAATGGCCTTCTTCTTCAATGGGCAAGATCTAACATGATGCCCTTCTACTATGCACTTGAAGCAAACAATCTTGGCCGAAATCTTGACTTGTTCTTGGTCCTTCTTTTTGTTCATCTTGGACTTCTTCTTCTTCTTGGAGTTGAATCCAAGTCCACCTTGGTCATTGGGGGATTTTTGCACACTCAAGATATTGTTGAGTGTGAATTTACCTTCATGACTCTTTTCCAAGTCTTTCTTCAAAGAAGTGCCTTGGGCCTTGAGCTCTTTGATTTCCTCTACATGGTTAGTCTCAACACAAGTACTAGAGGAAGTATAAGCTTCATTGTTAGATCAACAAGGCAAGGGAAGCAATTCATCACAAGATGTACCAACATTGTGAGTAGATGAATTACAAGGACTAGCACATGGCAACATAGCATTTTGACTAGAAGTAGTGCTAGTATCCACATGAGGCTCACTAGATGTTACCTTAGCAATCATGGCCTCATGAGCTATCTTTAGCACATTATGGGATACTATAAGATCATCATGAGAGCTTGAGAGCTTTTCATGACTTTCTTCCAATTTCCCATAATTGCTAGATAGCAACTCAAGTTGAGCCCGTAGCTGAACATTCTCCTTCAAAATAGATGCTTCACAAGTAATAGAGTTAGTAGCACAAGCATCATCATTAACAACAAGAGGAGATGACAACTTGGAAAGCTCTTTTAAATAAGAAGATTCAAGTTGAGCATGAGACTCGGTGAGTTTGATGAGCTCACCCTTAATGACCCTTGAGCCATTTTCGAGGTGATCAAAATCCTCAAGGAGTCTAGCATGAGCAACTTCAAGGTTAGCATTTTTAGTTTCAAAATCATTGGCCTCCACAAGAGCTCTATCACAAGATTCCCTCACTCTAGATAATTCTAGAGCAAAAGTCTCCTCAGGAGATTCCTTGGTGGTTTGTTCAAGTTCAAGAGCTTGAGAGAGGTCCGCAATCTCTTTAGCGTAATCACGCTCATGGCCTTCCATTTTATCAATGGTGACCTCATGCTCCTCAAGACGAGATTCCAACTCATCAATATATTTCTTGCCCTCAGTAGCAATAGACATGATTTCCATGAAGTTGGAACGAGCAATTTTATTCTTAAGAAGAGCTTTAAAAATCATTTCCCCCTTAATTTTTAAGGAGGCAACATCATCATTCTCTTCATCATAATCAACATCATCATCACTCTTGCCATCATCGATATCATCACAAGATATATTGGGATTCAAAGTGGGAGATACCTTTGAAGCCTTGGCCATAAGGCAAAATGCAATAGATGATGATTTAGGATCCCTTGAAGCACCATCCAAGACCACATCTTGTTCCATGGAGTGTTGGGTTTCCTCTACATTCTTAGCACAACAACTTGAGGAAATACATGCATTTTCATCATGGCAACAAGATATAGCAAGCATATCATCATGAGATTTAGTCAAGCAATTTCTACATGATATGCAAGGACTATCAACACAAGCATGTGAAACATTTGGAGTGCTCGAAGTGCTAAAGTCCAAAGACGAAGCATTGCAATAAGAAAGTGATGAAGGATTATAAACAATGAGCCCACTATCATCATTGCAATGAACACCACTACTCACCACGTCATTACCTTGTGGCAAACCACACGTAGGTGAAGTAGAAGAAGTTGAGAACACAACACAGCCGGAGGTGGATGCAGAACAATCATCCCCACAAAACTTGGACAGGCCATATTTATCTTGAAGCTTTGTCCACAACTCATGAGCATCCCGGAACGGCATGAGTTGAAATATAACTACATTACTCAAAGCATCTAAAATCACATTAGAAGCTTGAGCATTGAGATAAGAGTTTTTCTCATCCTCTAAAGATAATCTTAGGGGATCTATTGGAGGAGAAAAACCCATATCTACAATTCGCTCTAAATTTGGGTCCATGACCCTAAAGAGATTAAGCATGCGAATTACCCAAACATCAAAATTTGTGCCATCGAAACTAAGAGTGTCAGAGAATCCTAATCCCCTAGTCGACATCCTTACTCTCTAGGTGGTTAATCCTAACAAAGAGAGACGAGGCTCTGATACCAATTGAAAGATCGTGGATGTCGCCTAGAGGGGGGTGAATAGGCGTTTTAAAATAATTACGGTTTAGGCTTGAACAAATGCGGAATAAAACTAGCGGTTAATTTGTCAAGAACAAAACCTACAACAACTAGGCTCACCTATGTGCACCAACAACTTATGCTAAGCAAGATAAACTACTAGGTGATAGCAAGATATATGACAAGAAACAATATGGCTATCACAAAGTAAAGTGCATAAGTAAAGAGCTTGGGTAAGAGATAACCGAGGCACACGGAGACGACGATGTATCCCGAAGTTCACACACTTGCGGATGCTAATCTCCGTTTGGAGCGGTGTGGAGGCACAATGCTCCCCAAGAAGCCACTAGGGCCACCGTAATCTCCTCACGCCCTCGCACAATGCAAGATGTCGTGATTCCACTAAGGGACCCTTGAGGGCGGTCACCGAACCCGTACAAATGGCAACCCTTGGGGGCGGTCACTGGTACCCGTACACTTTGGCAACCCTTGGGGGCGGTCACCGGTACTCGTCAAATTGCTCGGGGTGATCTCCACAACCTAATTGGAGACCCCGACGCTTTCCCGGAGCTTTACACCACAATGATTGAGCTCCGAACACCACCAACCATCTAGGGCGCCCAAGAACCCAAGAGGAACAAGCTCAAGGGTACCAAGCACCCAAGAGTGATAAGCTTCTCAACTTGTAACCTCCACGTATCACGTGGAGAACTCAAACCGATGCACCAAATGCAATGGCAAGGGCACACGGAGTGCCCAAGTCCTTCTCTCCCAAATCCCACTGAAGAAACAAATGCTAGGGAGGAAAATGGGAGGAAGAACAAAGAAGAGAACATGAAGAACTCCAAGATCTAGATCCAAGGGGTTCCCCTCACATAGAGGAGAAAGTGATTGGTGGAAACGTGGATCTAGATCTCCTCTCTCTTTTCCCTCAAGAAATAGCAAGAATCATTGGAGGGATTGAGAGTTAGCAAGCTCGAAGAAGGTCAACAATGGGGGAAGAACATGAGCAAAAAAGGATAAGGTTCAATGGGGAAGAAGACCCCCTTTTATAGGTGGGGAAAATCCAACCGTTATGCTCACAGCCCGCACCGAGCGGTACTACCGCTCCAAGGAGCAGTACTACCGCTAGGGCGGTAGTAGCCCTTTGAAACACAACAGCGAGGAGGCAAAAAAGCCAGAAGAACCATCGGAGCGGTAGTACCGCTTGACCTCACGGTACTACCGCTAGGGGTAGCGGTACTACTGCTACGGGTAGCGGTACTACTGCTTGCAAGCGGTACTAAAAAATTACATCTGTGCCTACCACCGCTGGACTTGTGACAAGTTTTTGGTCCCGAGCGGAAGTAGCCACGGAAGTAGCCGCGGTAGTACTACTCCAAGCGGTAGTAAAAAATTACATCTGCTCCTGTCCGCGGTAGTACCGCTGCAGCCTTTTCAGAACACCAAAACTGACACAACTTCTGCAAACGGACTCCGAATTCGACGAAACCAAGTTTGTTGGAAAGCTAGCGACAAGGGCTAACACAATCTTGATAGAAATACCAATAAGAAGCAAATGAGAAAAGGCCCAAAAGAAAATGGTGAGAACCCTTCCTCGGATAAGACCGGTAAAACCTCCAACACCGAAAACATCATAGAAGACGCATGCAAACTCCGTTTTCGATGAACTCAAGCTTGTCATCAAGATGACCATAAGCTCTAAGACTCACAAAGAGAACCAAACAAGAACCAAGAAACATGATGCAAGGATGCAATGGTTTGAGCTCTCGACGAACGATACGGTCAAGCTACTCACTTGATAGACCCCCTTGATAGTACGGCTAACGATCCTATAACCCGGTCTTCCAACTACCACCATGAGACCGGTAAAATATAAAACCTATCAATGGCAAACCTTTGCCTTGCACATGATCCACTTGAGCTAGATGATGACGATCTTGTCCTCCTCATGATGGACCACCTTTCTTGATTGCGTTGGGTCGATGGAGACTAGATGATTGCTCCCCCATACTCCACTATGGGTGAGCCACTCTTCGTCACGTCTTCACAAGTCCATTGACACCACAATGGATGGCAAGCTTCAAGAACTTGATCTCTTCGTGATTATCCACTTGAACTTGCACACGACAATCTTGATGACGATCACCACTTGATGTCATCCTTCCCATGGGTTGTATGATATCATCCTCTTGACGCATTCCCATGGACACGTACCTAATCCCACATAGACTCTCACATAGACCATGCGTTAGTACACAAAGTGCAATGGACAATGCTTACCATACCATGGGATCACGTGATCCCTCTCGGTACATCTTCTACTCTTTGTGAGTTGATCTACTTGATTCACTCTTGACTTAGTCTCGATCAACCTTGAATCTTTCCAACTCTCTTCATTTGGATGATGTCTTGAAGGTAAACATGAATGATCACACAATCTTCTTCTTCAAGACATGCTTGCAATAAGCTCAACACTCACATGACCAATCTTTGGATAATTCCTTAATAGCACCTTGGTCAACCCATAAACTCCTTGAAACCAACACATGGACTTCAAGAAATGCTTATGGAAAAACCCTCCAAATATAACTCAATGCAACCATTAGTCCATAGAGAATGTCATCAATTACCAAAACCACACATGGGGGCACCGCATATCCTTTCAGTTAGGCGGGTTATTCTCAAGAGGAGTGGACTCCGCTCCTCATTCACGAGATAAATGGCTGGTCACCGGGATGCCCAGTCCCATGCTTTATGTAAACTAAATCAAAATAATTGCAAACAAAACTCCCCCGGGGCTCTTGTTAGTTGGAGGCACTCGTTGTTTCGAGCAAGCCATGGATTGATGCTTGTGGTGGAAGGGGGAGCATAAACTTTACCGTTCTGTTTGGGAACCGCCTATAATGTGTGTAGCATGGAAGATATCGCCATCTCTTGGTTGTTATGTTGACAATAAAAGTATACCGCTCAAAATATTATTCACCTTTGTTTCAAAACCGAGCTCTGGCACCTCTACAAATCTGTGCTTCCCTCTATGAAGGGCCTATCTATTTACTTTTATGCTGAGTCATCACCCTCATTAAAAAGCACCAGTTGGAGAGCACTACTGTCATTTGCATTCATTACTGTTCGTTTACATTGAGTATGACTTGACTGGATCTCTTTTACCACAAATTACAATGTCTAGTCAGTCCTTGGTCTTTAAAGGTGCTCTGCATTTATGTTTTGCTGTCTCAGAAAGGGCTAGCGAGATACCACCTTGTTACATCATATTATGATTGTTTTGAGAAAGTGTTGTCATCCGAGTTTTATTATTATGGCTCGCTAGTTGATTATGCTATTGATATGAGTAAACTTGAGACCTATGCGTTATTGCAAATGTGGTTAGTTATAATCTTTGCTGAAAACTTGAATGCTGGCTTTACATATTTACAACAACAAGAGCAAACAGAGTTTGTAAAAGTTTTTCTTTATCACTTTCAGTTTGTCAACTGAATTGCTTAAGGACAAGCAAAGGTTTAAGCTTGGGGGAGTTGATACGTCTCCAACGTATCTACTTTTCCAAACACTTTTTCCCTTGTTTTGGACTCTAACTTGCATGATTTGAATGGAACTAACCCGGACTGACGCTGTTTTCAGCATAATTACCATGGTGTTATTTATGTGTAGGAGCAAACGTTCTCGGAATGACCTGAAACTTCACGGAGAAACTTTTCAGAAAATAATAAAAATACTTGCCAAAGATGAAGGCCAGGGGGCCCACCGTCTTGTCACGAGGGTGGGGGCGCGCCTGCCCCCCTAGGGCATGCCCCCCTACCTCGTGGGCCCCATGTTGCCTCTCCGACTCCAACTCCACCTCCATATATTGAGTTTCGGGGAGAGAAAAATTAGGGAGAAGAAATCATCGCGTTTTACGATAGGGAGCCGCCGCCAAGCCCTAAAACCTCTTGGGAGGGCTGATCTGGAGTCCGTTCGGGGCTCCGGAGAGGGGAATCCGTCGCCATCGTCATCATCAACCATCCTCCATCACCAATTTCATGATGCTCACCGCCGTGCGTGAGTAATTCCATCGTAGGCTTGCTGGACGGTGATGTGTTGGATGGGATCTATCATGCAATCGAGTTAGTTTTGTTAGGGTTTGATCCCTAGTGTCCACTATGTTCTGAGATTGATGTTGCTATGACTTTTCCATGCTTAATGCTTGTCACTAGGGCCCGAGTGCCATGATTTCAGATCTGAACCTATTATGTTTTCATCAATATATGAGTGTTCTTGATCCTATCTTGCAAGTCTATAGTCACCTATTATGTGTTATGATCCATTAACCCCGAAGTGACAATAATCGGGATACTTACCGGTGATGACCGTAGTTTGAGGAGTTCATGTATTCACTATGTGTTAATGCTTTGTTCCGGTTCTCTATTAAAAGGAGGCCTTAATATCCCTTAGTTTCCGTAAGGACCCCGCTGCCACGGGAGGGTAGGACAAAAGATGTCATGCAAGTTCTTTTCCATAAGCACGTATGGCTATATTCGGAATACATGCCTACATTACATCAATGAACTGGAGCTAGTTCTGTGTCACCCTAGGTATGACTGTTACATGATGAACCGCATCTGGCATAATTCTCCATCACCGATCCATTGCCTACGAGCTTTCCATATATTGTGCTTCGCTTATTTACTTTTCCTTTGCTATTGCTATCATCACTACAAAAAACCAAAAACATTGCTTTTACTACTGTTACCTTTTGCTACCGTTATCACCACTATCATATTACTTGCTACTAAACACTTTGCTGCAGATATTAAGTTCCCAGGTGTGGTTGAATTGACAACTCAGCTGCTAATACTTCAGAAAATTCTTTGGCTCCCCTTGTGTCGAATCAATAAATTTTGGATGAATACTCTACCCTCAAAAACTGTTGCGATCCCCTATACTTGTGGGTTATCAGGTACCAACTGTCCCGCCCTACAAGTTCAGTGAGTTTATCAAACTTTTCTATCCGCATGACCCAAAGGAAGCACTTAACGCGTGTTTATTCAACTCCCCCAGAGCTGGACGAAGAAGGCGGAGCGGATCCATTGTCCGGCCCCGCTGCCCGAAGACCCGGCGATCCCACTTCTGACGAAGATGATGGTCCCGGTGCCTTACAAGGTGCCGAAGAAGACGGCCGAGAAGGAGGCCAAAAAGACCCGGGGCGGCCTTCGTCATCGCGGCACTTCGGACACAATACCCGAAGGCTCTGATGCCCATTCCTCCTCCAAAGAGGATGAAAAGGAGGAGGAAGATGAATCCCCTGCGGGGGGAAGAAGGAAGAGGACGGCCTCCGCACCCTTGGAGGCCAAACTGCCCAAAAGGGGAAGGGCTTCTCTTCCGGAGGAATCCACTGTCGCCGCCAACAGCGGCCCGACATGGGATCCCAGGGCCCAGCCCCTGGTGAACTCATAAGTATGTAAAATCCGAGTACGTTTAAGCGTCCGGACTCAGCGTGGCTTAGTATTTTAACCTTAAGCCATATTTTTTGGTAGTCCGGTGAGGTCCCGTACCAAACAATCCTCATCAAAGGACCTGCTGAGCTCAAATGCTATGGAGAGCGAGACGCTCCCAAAGGCCCCTTCCTCCAAACAGGTGCATAACACCGAGGCTTCGTCCCAGAAGGACCCCGACCAAGGAGGAAAGGAAGAAACCATGAAGGCGGTGCCTGGAGGTCAAACCGCAGGGGCCAAACACGTGGAAAAGATTCCCATGGGGTCTGACGGCGGGGGCGATCCTGAGTTCGGCTCCCCACCGGATGCGATTCCAGAGGCCTATATGGCTCCAGAATCAAGAAGGCAGCCTCCTTCGGTTGGAGGGGGCGTGCCTGTTCCGCCGGTGACCTCTGTCCATCCAGAGGTGCCGGATGCTTTGTTGGTAGCGTTACGAGACGCCTCCATCGTTGACAAACACCGTGCCCTTATGGTTGCGGTGATTGAGAAGATTCAATCAACTGAGAGTGGACTGAATGAAACTTGTATCAGCCTTATAAGAGGCTTTGAGGTATGTTTTATAAGTTGCCGAAGAGTGTCATAGTATAGATAGTAGCCCCTGATACACTGTTTGGTGAAAGAAAGAACTGGACAGGGGATCGCATTGATGATCACAGGAAGACTCATTGAATGGTATTGATTTCTCTTCTGTTTCAAGCAGATACCTGTAGCGGCTGCTGCCTCTCGCTGTGGAGATCTTCGGACTGAATCAAAGTCTGGAGCGGGCCATAGAAGAAATTGGCCAATTGAAAATGCAGTTGAGGGATAAACAAGGTATGCGCAAGCATTGCACGCATTTATTGTGAAATAAATGTTCAGTATGAAATAAGCCGCATAATTTGTGCTAGGGGTTACGACCGAAGTCGAGGCCCTCAAAAGGGTCATTGCCGAGGCCGAGGAAAAGGCGGCCACGGAGAAGACTCTTCATGAGAAACACGAGGCCAAAGTTATTAAAGCTGAGTAGGAGCTGCAAGAGGCCGTAAGTAAATGCGAGACCTTGGAGCAGAGTTTAACGGAGAAAGAGTCTGAACTCACCAAGGCGCGTCAAGCCACGAGCGATGCCCGGGGGGAAACCCAAAGTGCCATGCAGGGGATCCAATAGGCGAGGAAGATCACGGCGGGTAAGGTTTTTCCCATGTAAAGCAAGTATTTGAAGGGAAAACTATGTTTCTGATTGTAAATCCAAACTTCTCCGGTGTATTTGCCGAGCTACCTCACAGCATATCAGGTGCCGCTCAATTCTACTGAGCCAAGGGAAGGAACACCGCCGGTAAGCTCTTTTGGTCGCAGTATTTGGTGCCGAATTATCTGGTGCCTTTTGCCGATCAACTGAAACAGCTGATCGAACTGCATAAGGTGGTGGAACTAGCCATGAAAGATATGCTTATCCGGCTATGGCCTGCCGAGCCGATTCCAAGCAGCTACTTCGGGCTCATGAGGCGGCTTGTAAGCGCTTGCCCTTGACTTGATGTCATCAAGCGGTCGGTCTGTATAGAAGGAGCGCGAATGGCCTTCGCCCTCGCAAAGATGCACTGGGGGAAGAGGGATGCCGAAAAGCTAGTGACCGAGGGACCGCCGGAGGGGAAGGAGCACCGCAAGCCCGAATTATATTATAAGAGTGCCCTGAAAGGATCCTACCTTCCAGCGGAGCTATGCACCAAGGACAATATATTTCCATGAATGCCAATCATGTTGTCCTTTGTAATGTTTGAACAAGGTCGTTTATATGTCGCCTATTATATAAAATTTTACCCTCCTGTGCGTCCATTTTTATGTTAAAACTGAGAGTTGGCCAGTCATCGGCTTCTGCCCCCACGTAAGAAGTACGGGGGTGTTCGGGGTAAACCTGAGCACTCTTTATCCCAGTTTTGGGTCCTCCGAAGGAGGTGCTCAGCACAACGAACCAGGTGCTACCTCTTGAGCACTACGTTGGATTTCCTTGAAGAGGAAAGGATGATGCAGCAAAGTAGCGTAAGTATTTCCCTCAGTTTTTGAGAACCAAGGTATCAATCCAGTAGGAGGCTACGTGCGAGTCCCTTGTACCTGCACAAAGCAAATAACTCCTCGCAACCAACGCGGCAAGGGGTTGTCAATCCCTTCACAGTCACTTACGAGAGTGAGATCTGATAGATATGATAAGATAATATTTTTGGTATTTTTGTGATAAAGATGCAAAGTAAAATAAAAGCAAAGGAAATAACTAAGTATTGTAAGATTAATATGATGAAGATAGACCCGGGGGCCATAGGTTTCACTAGTGGCTTCTCTCAAAAGCATAGGTATTTTACGGTGGGTGAACGAATTACTGTTGAGCAATTGACAGAATTGAGCATAGTTATGAGAATATCTAGGTATGATCATGTATATAGGCATCACGTCCAAGACAAGTATACCGAATCCTGCCTGCATCTACTACTATTACTCCACTCATCGACCGCTATCCAGCATGCATCTAGAGTATTAAGTTCATGAAAACAGAGTAACGCCTTAAGCAAGATGACATGATGTAGAGGAATAAACTCATGCAATATGATGAAAATCCCATCTTGTTATCCTCGATGGCAACAATACAATACGTGCCTTGCTGCCCCTACTGTCACTGGGAAAGGACACCGCAAGATTGAACCCAAAGCTAAGCACTTCTCCCATTGCAAGAAAGATCAATCTAGTAGGCCAAACCAAACTGATAATTCGAAGATACTTGCAAAGATAACCAATCATACATAAAAGAATTCAGAGAAGAATCAAATATTGTTCATAGATAATCTTGATCATAACCCACAATTCATCGGTCTCAACAAACACACCGCAAAAAGAAGATTACATCGAATAGATCTCCACAAGAGAGGGGGAGAACATTGTATTGAGATCCAAAAAGAGAGAAGAAGCCATCTAGCTAATAACTATGGACCCGTAGGTCTGAGGTGAACTACTCACACTTCATCGAAGAGGCTATGGTGTTGATGTAGAAGCCCTCCGTGATGGATGCCCCCTCCGGCGGAGCTCCGGAACAGGCCCCAAGATGGGATCTCATGGATACAGAAAGTTACAGTGGTGGAATTAGGGTTTCGGATCCGTATCTGATCATTTTGGGGTACGTAGGTATATATAGGAGGAAGGAGTACGTCGATGGAGCAACAAGGGGCGCACGAGGGTGGAGGGCGGGTGTAACGCCCTCGATGCAGCTATATCTCCCACGTGTCGAAGCACGACTTAGAGGCATAACCGCATTGAAAGCAATGTCGCAAGTGAGGTAATCTTCACACAACCCATGTAATACATAAGGGAAAAAGATACATAGTTGGCTTACAATCGCCACTTCACACAATACAGGAATAAAGCATTACATTCATCCAAATACACTCAAGGTCCGACTACGGAACCAAAATAAAAGAAGACTACCCCAAATGCTACACAGATCCCCGATCATCCCGACTGGGCTTCACTAATGATCAACTAGAACGAAACAACACAAAGGACAAGATCTTCATCGAGCTCCTCCTTGAGCTTGGATGCGTCACCTGCACGTTCTCATCGGCACATGCAAGCTGCTTTTGGAAGTATCTGTGAGTCACGGGGACTCAGCAATCTCACACCCTCGCGATCAAGACTATTTAAGCTTATAGCAAGGGTAAAAGGTATGAGGTGGAGCTGCAGCAAGCGACTAGCATATATGGTGGCTAACATGCGCAAATAAGAGCGAGAAGAGAAGGCAAA